>NW_026914127.1:0-5175 GCF_034315485.1 Pezoporus occidentalis | reverse complement strand
GTACCGGGGCGATGCTGGCCCTCAAAACCCCAGACAGAGCTGTACCCCTCATGATGCCCACCTGCCTCACACACCCCGCTGCAGAACACAGTTGCTTATCCTCCAATCTGAAATACACCGGGGGCCACAGTTGCTCAGACTAGCCTGTGACCCTTTTCATCATATGCTTCCCTGCCTGCTCACAGAGCAGTTTGCTCAGCCTTTTAAATTGGATGCTTCCCTTTTGCATAATGTGAGATGAGAAAGAAAAGTTTAAGTTTGTTGTTTTCCCTTTTTTTTGTTTCATTTTCCTTTTCATTGTTGATGCAGATTTAGAATTTAAAAGCGTCATTTTACTGGCCCCACAGAACTATGTTTAGTAAAGGCAACAGGAAAAGAAAGGGATGGGTTTGCTTTGGGGTTTGTATTTCCTTCTGTTAAAAAAAAAAATGCTTGAAAAAAAATTACTGGAAGTAGAAAACCCATTTAATATTTGATTGAAAAAGTAAATTACCAAATTGATTCAGATTTTGAAATCAAGAAGTTATGTATGACAGGGAGATCCACCCAAAGGAAAAAGGGTCCAAACCCAGCAAGTGGCAGTGGCGGGAAATTTAACATGTTTGCTAAGGGGTGATACTTCTCCTTTTGCTTTGGATTAGGGAGGGGGACGGGGGGCAAAGGGGGAGGATTCCCAGTGGGAATATGGGACAAAGGGATGGATAACACTGAGCTCGGTAACCACCACTGGATCAGACTTCATGAACAGCAATACATGGAAGATTCTGATTTTTTTTACCAAAGACCACAGAGTCAATGGCTGGTTTAAGTGCATGGGACAGAATCAGTGGTTTAAATTTACATCAGGGGGGATGGGTTGCAGTGTGTTTTCCAGCTCATCAGCTCCCATTTTTCCCAGTGGGAATACCCCAGAGGCTTATTTTTTCCCTGTTGGGTTTATATCTTTCAGTGCTGCTTTCATGGGAAGCCCTTTAAAGGGGTGAGGCAACAGGCTGAGAAAATAATGTGGAAACAGAACTGTTTTTTTGAAGGCAAGGACTTCACTCTGCAGCCAGGGTTTCTTTTCCCTTTTCCCCTTTTTTATTAAAATATAACTAACAGAATCCATCCCAGAGACAAAACTGCCTTTTCCCAAGGAATCCCCTATCTTGCTCCACTTACTTATATTTATTTAAAGGTTCATCAATTCCCTTTCCCCTGCCCCCTTTTTAAAAACATTGCATTTCCCCCAGGCCCCGCTGGGGTGGGTTGCAGGCAAAATTTTGCCCCTTCTGAGGGATGGGAGTTCCTGACCCTCCTTGTGTCATAGAAGGGTTTCCAAGCCCTACCTGGGCTCATACTGCTCACAGCACCAGCAAAACTCCCCCCTCTGTCCAGTGTCCATGTGTGTGACCAGTTCCCAGCAATGGTGACAAATCTCACATCATCAGGGACATACAAGTGATTCCAGCTCTACCCCTATCAGTTTTACCCACTTGGAAGCATATTGTTCCATCTGCATTATGCCTATAGCAGGGAATACCCACAGCCTGTTACCTGGGAGGTTGTTCTCCTCCCCTCAGCGCCCTGGCACAGCACCATTTCAGACCCCCTTTTTAAATTTCTTAGGCTTTCCTCAGACCCGATAACCATCAGTGGTTTAGTTTCCAAGGCTAATCTCATTATAATAATTTGTTTACCGAGACTGGCCCCGGGAAAATGTTTGTTAATTTTTCCTCCCACAAGCCCGTGTTAAAAAACAAAATTTTTTTGGGAAAAAATAAATTTTTTTGGGGGGGGGGGGAAAAAAATTTCCAATTTTTCCCAGGGGAAAAAAATTTCCCCCCCCCCCCTTTTTTTTTTTTTTTTTTGGGGGGGAAAAAATTTGGGGGGGGGGGAAAAAAAAAATTTTAAAAAAAACCCCTTTTTTGGGGGGGTTTTTTTTTTTTCCCCCCCCAAAAAGGGCCCCCGGAAAAATTTTGGGGGGAAAGCCCCTTTTTTTCCCTTTTTTTGGGGTTTTAAATTTTTTTTTTAAAAACCCCCCCATTTGTTGGGGGGGTTTAAAATTTTTTCCCCCTTTTTCCCCGGGCCCAAAGGGAAATTTTCCCCCCTTTTTTTTGGGGTTTTTCCTTTTTTTTTTCCCCAAAAAACCCCCCCTTTTTTTTTTTTTCCCCCCCCCGGGGGAAAATTTAAAATTTGGGAATTTAAAAAAACCCCCCCAAATTTTAAAATTTTTGGGGGAAAAGGCCTTCCCCAAACCCCCAAAACCCGGTAACCCCCTTTTTAAATTTTCCCCCAAAGGGCCCCCCCCCCTTTTTTTAAAAATTTTTTCCTTTTTTTTAAAAAAAAAATTTTTAATTTTTTTTTCCCCGGGAAAAAAAATTTTTAATTTTTTTATCTTTTTTTGGGGGGGGGGTTTTGGAAAATTTTCCCCCCCCTGCCCCGGGGGCCCCCCTTAAAAAAATTTAAACCCTTTCCCCCCCCGGTTTAACACCCCCGGGGGGGGGCCCCCCCTTTTTTTAAAACCCCCCCCCCTTTTTTAAAAACCCTTTTTAACCCCCCCCCCTTTAAAAAAATTTTTTTAAAAAATTTTCCCCCTTTTTCCCTTTTTGGGGCCCCCCGGGGGGGGGGGGAACCCGGGGGTTTTTTTTGGGTTTTTTTTTTTTAAATTTTTTTTTTTGGGGAAAAAAAAAAAGGGAAATTTTTTTTAATTTTTTTTTTAAAAATTTTTTTTTTAAACCCCAAAAAAAACCCCCCGGGGGCAGCCCCCAAGGGGTTTTAATCCCCCCTTTTTTTTTGGGGAAAAAAAAAAATTTTTTTTTTTAAAAAAAAAAAAATTTTTTTAAAAAAAAAAAAAAGTTTTTCCCCCCAAAAAAAAAGGGGGGGGGGGGGTTTTTAAAATTCCAAAAAAAAAAAAAATTTTTTTTTCCCCAAACCCAAAACCCCCCCAAACCCCCCCAAAAAAAAGGGGGGGTTTTTTTTTTTTAAAAAAAACCCAAAAAATTTTTTTTAAAAAAAGGAAAAAAAACCCACCCCCAAAAAAAAAACCCCCAAAAAAAATTTTTTTTTTTTTTAAAAAAAAAATTTTAAAATTTGGGGGGGGAAAAAGGGAAATTTTGGGGGGGGGGGAAAAAAAAAATTTTTTCCCCCCCCAAAAAAGGGGGGTTTTTCCCCCCCCAAAAAAAAGGGGGGGGGCCCAAAAAAAAAAGGGGGGAAAAAAAAATTTTTTTTAAAAACTTTTTTAAAAGGGGGGGGTTTTTTTTAAAAAAAAAAATTTTTTTGGGGTTTTTTTTTTTAAAAGGGGAAAAAAAAAATTTTTTTTGGGGTTTTTTTTTTTGGGCGGGCCCCCGGGGGGGGAAAAAAAAACCTTTTTTAAAAAAAATTTTCCCCCCCAAAAAAAGGGGGGGAAAAAAAAAAAATTTTTTTTTAAATTTTTTTCCCCCCCCGGGAAAAAAATTTAAAAAAAGGGGGAAATCTCAGCATTTCTATTACATGATGATTCCAGTAGATGATGCAGTGGACTCACTATCCCGCAGCTGACCTGTCAGGGTGGAAGGGAAAAGAATTGAAAAGATTAAAATGACAAAAAACCCAAAAAATCTGAAATTGTGATTAAAATAATTCCAATTGTTTGGATTTTTTTTTCCCCAGATTTCCTGGATTTTAGGAGAAAACATCTTTTATTTTAATTGAAACAAACACAAACTTCTACCAGTAAACACGTCCTGCAGTTCTGTGTTGCAACAGGCTGGCTTGAACTGGTATTAACCCAAAATGAGCACGAGCTCACTGGGATATGCTGGTGACCCATCACTGAGATGTGATGTCAGGATGTGAAAGTTAGGGGTGGAGATGATGTGCTGGCTGACTACAGGCACACTGCTGCTGTGTTTCCATAAAAAAAGCTGCTGTCAGCCTTGTCCTTGGAGGATATGATGTACCGCGGGGTTTGGATCAGGGATTAGCTACCCCCACATGGGCTTTACAGTTGTGTTTGGAACAGGCTGGCTTGTGGGGAGGACAAGAGTTAAAAGGAACATTGTTCCATGGCCAGTACATGCGGTAAACAAGATTATCTATAATGAGATTAGCCTTGGACAACTCAACCACTGATGAGTTCATCATGGTCTGAGGCAAGCCTGAAGCAATTGGAACACCAGAGAGGGTCTGAAATGGTGCTGTGCCAGGGCGCTGATGGGAGGAGAACAACCTCCGGGTAAAGGTTGGGTGATGCACTCTGCTATAGGCATATGATGCAGATGGACACAATATGCTTCCAAGTAGGTGAAAACTGAATGGGTAGAGCTGGAATCACTTGTGATGTGCCTGATGATGTGAGATTTGTCACCATTGCTGGGAACTGGTGCACACACATGGACACATGGACAGAGGTGGGAGCTTTGCTGGTGCTGTGAGCAGTATGAGCCCAAAGGGAGGGCGTGTGGAAACCCTTCTATGACAAAATGGGTTTTCACTTATAATTTTTTTTTTTCAAGTTTTAAACTCAAAAAAGGAAAATCATAAACCTTTGGCCTGTCCTTGCTTTTCCGTTGTTTTTAAAAAACACTGCTTGCACATTACAGCAAACAGTTGCGTGAAAATTGTCTGCAGAAATCATCTGGCTCTTACCAAGAGTTAGTTTAATAACGGAGCTTGTTTTGTCACTGCCGCTATTATGCTGGAGTCTGGTTGAGATTTGTTTTCCCCTCATGCTGATGGAGACATCTTCTAGCAAAAGCAAGAGAAATGAAGCCTTTTCTTCTACCCCGTGCTTGGTTGGAGTGAGGAGTCATGACTTCATGTCTGTTCAAAGTATCCCTCCCCAAGAGGAACCAGCCCTTCACTGCAGTGAGATACATTGCCCTCAAGTTGAATTCCATACAATCATAGAATCCCAGACTGGTTTGGATTGGAAGGGACCTTAAAGCTCATCCACTTCCAACCATGGGCGGGGGATGCCTTCCACTAGCCCCCACCTTTCAACTCCCTTACTAAGTGACCTTACAGTCAGCCTTTCCTAAACAGCGGGGCCCCCAAAGCTCTTGTAGGTAGGATTTTAAGACAAGGAATAATGGATAACTAGCAGATTCCTGTCAAAGGGAAATCCTTATGAACATTATGGACACTATAGGACTTCTTGAGTTGGTTTCAAAACGTGCCCAAAGACAATATCCAGGGGTGCAGCACCTCTGGAAA
>NW_026914126.1:0-6458 GCF_034315485.1 Pezoporus occidentalis | reverse complement strand
GTTCTTGCAAAAGTGACCGACCCCACAATCCTTCTTCTTACCTCCCTCACTCAACTCAAGCACTCATCCTACTCCAGTTGTCTGCAGCACCTGAAACACCAAGGGAAACAGATAAACCCTGAGAGAAGGTTCAAAGTAACACCCTCCCCTCACCAAGTCCCCACTCCCTCTCCCATCACTCTGCTACTCCTGCGCTGGACTTTGCACGCCTTCCCTTCTCTTCTTTGAGCCCGGGCACCGCCTGCAGAACACAACATGAAGAGCTGGTTTTCATTTCACAAGAACCACAAGACGCTCCACCAATTGCCGCTTCAGTCTGCCAAGCAGAACTCACCGAGTCCAGGACAGCTCTGGGGCACCCAGCTCGCTTCGCACCTCCAAATTCAAAACACACAGCAAGTCATCATCCCACCAGGACAATAAACTGGAATTTGCTTCTGACACCACAGATTGACTCACCTGCTTCCATCACTCGGCTCAACCCTCCTCCATCAGCCTCTCACAGGTGGCTAACCATCTCACCATCTGCAAGAGCAACCAGGCCTTATTCACAGCAATGCCAAGCAAAAGCTTATTCTGCCTCTAAGGCTCAGCCCAAGCTCACACTGACACTTGGGTTGTCTGAATATGAGTCTGTGTATGCCTGTCAATCTCAACCCAGACCCTCACACCCTCTGGCTCAGACACTAACTCTACATAGACTATCCCACCCACTCCCAAGCAGGCTCTCTGGGCCTGCGTCATTAATTACAAGCTTATTCTCAGACCTCTTTCTCTCCATTCACACAGCTCATCGAGAGGAGAGAACTACACCGTGATTAGAAAACCCCACCACATACGTTCCACAGTTCAAGAAATCTATCTGACAGAAAACCAGAGACAAGCAGAAAACTCACAGCTAGCTTATTAATACAAAAAAAAAAAACTATAGAGATAGCAAAGCATGCTTCTCATGGTTCCTTATCTTACCAAGCCCAAGGACCCTAGGAAGACCATCAGCAAACCAGCTCCGACAAGCGTCATGGCAGTGCGAGGTGGCAGGCCCAACCTTAGCGGGCGTCCCCGCGCAGGCAACCTTCACCTGCCTGGCATGAGCTTCTGCCTCCCTCACACAGCACGAGGCTCGGGCTTTCATACTCACAAAAACGCGCGCTCATTGCTACGCAGGGGGCCAGCCCACGTCGCAAGAAGCGGCCAACCGCATCTAGGAAGGTCTCCCAGGGTCAGGACTTCTCCAGGCAGTTCTAAAGCACAACTCTCTGGCTAGCAACCAAAGCTGGACCTCGCCTGAAGCAGCCACAGCACAACTCTCTGCGAGGAGCCAAAGGCAACAAACACTACTTTCCCACCCTTGCCTGGTTCACCAAGGACCGTTACCTACTGACCCTGACACGACACCCCAGACTTAAGCCCCACAAATGGCACCTTTTCATCCTGGCATTTAACTCCCAGGCACTACCTTCACTAAAACTGACCATTCCCCTCCCAGCCACCTACAAGCGTCTTCTCAGACATTCTGGATCAAACACTACATTGGAACCATACATCTCAAACACCTTCCTGCCATTCTGACGCTGTCTCCCACCCCCTCGCCTCCTAAAGCGGTCCCTCTACTTAGCTTGCATAGTTCCATGCGTCTCGAAGCAACCTCACTGCTCACAACTCCCACGGCAGACGCCAGCCATGCTGCAGACCTTGACAAGTTCCTCTTCATCATCTGCAGAAACAAACCAAAACCAGGGAACAGCCTGTGGTGGCCCTCATCTCCACCACCCCAGCCATCCCGCCCGGCCTGTTCCTTACCAAACCTCGGCCTCCTCCAAAGCTCCTCAACACTGCGCTTGCCTGTCCCAAAGCCATTCCACAGAGTGACCTGGGCTCTCTCCTGCCCTCCGTGCTCTAGGAGTGCAACAGAAGACAATGACCATGGTTATTGCAAAAGTGACCGACCCCACAATCCTTCTTCTTACCTCCCTCACTCAACTCAAGCACTCATCCTACTCCAAAGATCCACGGCAAGACCTGCAATACCAAACACAAATACTAAAAGCACTGAACACGTTCTTCTCGATTCTAAGCTACCGCACACACACACAAACCCCTTACCTCCTCACAGCCCTCCAACATTGGCACCTTTACCTCGCCTGAGTTGTCTGCAGCACCTGAAACACCAAGGGAAACAGATAAACCCTGAGAGAAGGTTCAAAGTAACACCCTCCCCTCACCAAGTCCCCACTCCCTCTCCCATCACTCTGCTACTCCTGCGCTGGACTTTGCACGCCTTCCCTTCTCTTCTTTGAGCCCGGGCACCGCCTGCAGAACACAACATGAAGAGCTGGTTTTCATTTCACAAGAACCACAAGACGCTCCACCAATTGCCGCTTCAGTCTGCCAAGCAGAACTCACCGAGTCCAGGACAGCTCTGGGGCACCCAGCTCGCTTCGCACCTCCAAATTCAAAACACACAGCAAGTCATCATCCCACCAGGACAATAAACTGGAATTTGCTTCTGACACCACAGATTGACTCACCTGCTTCCATCACTCGGCTCAACCCTCCTCCATCAGCCTCTCACAGGTGGCTAACCATCTCACCATCTGCAAGAGCAACCAGGCCTTATTCACAGCAATGCCAAGCAAAAGCTTATTCTGCCTCTAAGGCTCAGCCCAAGCTCACACTGACACTTGGGTTGTCTGAATATGAGTCTGTGTATGCCTGTCAATCTCAACCCAGACCCTCACACCCTCTGGCTCAGACACTAACTCTACATAGACTATCCCACCCACTCCCAAGCAGGCTCTCTGGGCCTGCGTCATTAATTACAAGCTTATTCTCAGACCTCTTTCTCTCCATTCACACAGCTCATCGAGAGGAGAGAACTACACCGTGATTAGAAAACCCCACCACATACGTTCCACAGTTCAAGAAATCTATCTGACAGAAAACCAGAGACAAGCAGAAAACTCACAGCTAGCTTATTAATACAAAAAAAAAAAACTATAGAGATAGCAAAGCATGCTTCTCATGGTTCCTTATCTTACCAAGCCCAAGGACCCTAGGAAGACCATCAGCAAACCAGCTCCGACAAGCGTCATGGCAGTGCGAGGTGGCAGGCCCAACCTTAGCGGGCGTCCCCGCGCAGGCAACCTTCACCTGCCTGGCATGAGCTTCTGCCTCCCTCACACAGCACGAGGCTCGGGCTTTCATACTCACAAAAACGCGCGCTCATTGCTACGCAGGGGGCCAGCCCACGTCGCAAGAAGCGGCCAACCGCATCTAGGAAGGTCTCCCAGGGTCAGGACTTCTCCAGGCAGTTCTAAAGCACAACTCTCTGGCTAGCAACCAAAGCTGGACCTCGCCTGAAGCAGCCACAGCACAACTCTCTGCGAGGAGCCAAAGGCAACAAACACTACTTTCCCACCCTTGCCTGGTTCACCAAGGACCGTTACCTACTGCCCCTGACACGACACCCCAGACTTAAGCCCCACAAATGGCACCTTTTCATCCTGGCATTTAACTCCCAGGCACTACCTTCACTAAAACTGACCATTCCCCTCCCAGCCACCTACAAGCGTCTTCTCAGACATTCTGGATCAAACACTACATTGGAACCATACATCTCAAACACCTTCCTGCCATTCTGACGCTGTCTCCCACCCCCTCGCCTCCTAAAGCGGTCCCTCTACTTAGCTTGCATAGTTCCATGCGTCTCGAAGCAACCTCACTGCTCACAACTCCCACGGCAGACGCCAGCCATGCTGCAGACCTTGACAAGTTCCTCTTCATCATCTGCAGAAACAAACCAAAACCAGGGAACAGCCTGTGGTGGCCCTCATCTCCACCACCCCAGCCATCCCGCCCGGCCTGTTCCTTACCAAACCTCGGCCTCCTCCAAAGCTCCTCAACACTGCGCTTGCCTGTCCCAAAGCCATTCCACAGAGTGACCTGGGCTCTCTCCTGCCCTCCGTGCTCTAGGAGTGCAACAGAAGACAATGACCATGGTTCTTGCAAAAGTGACCGACCCCACAATCCTTCTTCTTACCTCCCTCACTCAACTCAAGCACTCATCCTACTCCAAAGATCCACGGCAAGACCTGCAATACCAAACACAAATACTAAAAGCACTGAACACGTTCTTCTCGATTCTAAGCTACCGCACACACACACAAACCCCTTACCTCCTCACAGCCCTCCAACATTGGCACCTTTACCTCGCCTGAGTTGTCTGCAGCACCTGAAACACCAAGGGAAACAGATAAACCCTGAGAGAAGGTTCAAAGTAACACCCTCCCCTCACCAAGTCCCCACTCCCTCTCCCATCACTCTGCTACTCCTGCGCTGGACTTTGCACGCCTTCCCTTCTCTTCTTTGAGCCCGGGCACCGCCTGCAGAACACAACATGAAGAGCTGGTTTTCATTTCACAAGAACCACAAGACGCTCCACCAATTGCCGCTTCAGTCTGCCAAGCAGAACTCACCGAGTCCAGGACAGCTCTGGGGCACCCAGCTCGCTTCGCACCTCCAAATTCAAAACACACAGCAAGTCATCATCCCACCAGGACAATAAACTGGAATTTGCTTCTGACACCACAGATTGACTCACCTGCTTCCATCACTCGGCTCAACCCTCCTCCATCAGCCTCTCACAGGTGGCTAACCATCTCACCATCTGCAAGAGCAACCAGGCCTTATTCACAGCAATGCCAAGCAAAAGCTTATTCTGCCTCTAAGGCTCAGCCCAAGCTCACACTGACACTTGGGTTGTCTGAATATGAGTCTGTGTATGCCTGTCAATCTCAACCCAGACCCTCACACCCTCTGGCTCAGACACTAACTCTACATAGACTATCCCACCCACTCCCAAGCAGGCTCTCTGGGCCTGCGTCATTAATTACAAGCTTATTCTCAGACCTCTTTCTCTCCATTCACACAGCTCATCGAGAGGAGAGAACTACACCGTGATTAGAAAACCCCACCACATACGTTCCACAGTTCAAGAAATCTATCTGACAGAAAACCAGAGACAAGCAGAAAACTCACAGCTAGCTTATTAATACAAAAAAAAAAAACTATAGAGATAGCAAAGCATGCTTCTCATGGTTCCTTATCTTACCAAGCCCAAGGACCCTAGGAAGACCATCAGCAAACCAGCTCCGACAAGCGTCATGGCAGTGCGAGGTGGCAGGCCCAACCTTAGCGGGCGTCCCCGCGCAGGCAACCTTCACCTGCCTGGCATGAGCTTCTGCCTCCCTCACACAGCACGAGGCTCGGGCTTTCATACTCACAAAAACGCGCGCTCATTGCTACGCAGGGGGCCAGCCCACGTCGCAAGAAGCGGCCAACCGCATCTAGGAAGGTCTCCCAGGGTCAGGACTTCTCCAGGCAGTTCTAAAGCACAACTCTCTGGCTAGCAACCAAAGCTGGACCTCGCCTGAAGCAGCCACAGCACAACTCTCTGCGAGGAGCCAAAGGCAACAAACACTACTTTCCCACCCTTGCCTGGTTCACCAAGGACCGTTACCTACTGCCCCTGACACGACACCCCAGACTTAAGCCCCACAAATGGCACCTTTTCATCCTGGCATTTAACTCCCAGGCACTACCTTCACTAAAACTGACCATTCCCCTCCCAGCCACCTACAAGCGTCTTCTCAGACATTCTGGATCAAACACTACATTGGAACCATACATCTCAAACACCTTCCTGCCATTCTGACGCTGTCTCCCACCCCCTCGCCTCCTAAAGCGGTCCCTCTACTTAGCTTGCATAGTTCCATGCGTCTCGAAGCAACCTCACTGCTCACAACTCCCACGGCAGACGCCAGCCATGCTGCAGACCTTGACAAGTTCCTCTTCATCATCTGCAGAAACAAACCAAAACCAGGGAACAGCCTGCGGTGGCCCTCATCTCCACCACCCCAGCCATCCCGCCCGGCCTGTTCCTTACCAAACCTCGGCCTCCTCCAAAGCTCCTCAACACTGCGCTTGCCTGTCCCAAAGCCATTCCACAGAGTGACCTGGGCTCTCTCCTGCCCTCCGTGCTCTAGGAGTGCAACAGAAGACAATGACCATGGTTCTTGCAAAAGTGACCGACCCCACAATCCTTCTTCTTACCTCCCTCACTCAACTCAAGCACTCATCCTACTCCAAAGATCCACGGCAAGACCTGCAATACCAAACACAAATACTAAAAGCACTGAACACGTTCTTCTCGATTCTAAGCTACCGCACACACACACAAACCCCTTACCTCCTCACAGCCCTCCAACATTGGCACCTTTACCTCGCCTGAGTTGTCTGCAGCACCTGAAACACCAAGGGAAACAGTCTTCTTTGAGCCCGGGCACCGCCTGCAGAACACAACATGAAGAGCTGGTTTTCATTTCACAAGAACCACAAGACGCTCCACCAATTGCCGCTTCAGTCTGCCAAGCAGAACTCACCGAGTCCAGGACAGC
>NW_026914125.1:0-7672 GCF_034315485.1 Pezoporus occidentalis | reverse complement strand
AGCTTGCTGTGAATTACGTCAAAATAACACAAACCCTCATTTGTTGATTGTTTTCATGGTTTTGTTCAGCTTAACTAATTTTGTACTCATACTTTTTGCATTACTTTATTTACAGTTAGTAATGAAGAACTCCGTCTTGCAGCTTGGCAAGGGTAACAGTTCAGTGGCTGCTGCTTTCAGCAGTCCTAAAACTATGCTAAATGAAGTGTCACCACTGTAAGAGAATTACCGTGCTCTATCCACAGCTCTTATGTCAAAGAGGGATCTACCTTTTATTCTAGGACAGGTCTGACAAACTAGACTGACTTGGTAAGTCAGTCTAGGAAGGAGATAGAAAGGGGCCCTGACACCTTGCAAGCAGGCCGTGAAGCTTCCAAGAGAATCATGAGCTGATGCTCTAGCTTATTTTCCTGGTTGCCTATGCTGGTTGAATTGAAGTCATTAAAGTAACGTATATGCAGTGTAGTTTTCATGTGTGAATTTCTCCAGGTCTTCTGCTCTCAGAGGCGCTGTGCAGATATGTTACAAAGGACTGTGTCCCAGTTTGGACATTGGAGGACTGCAGCAGGCATATTTATATTGCTCTTTAGTCCAATGTTGAGGTATAGTTTAGCTCCTTTGTTCTGCTTTAATTCCTCTTAAAGAGGATGAGGTCAGAAAGTAGTTAAAAACCATGCCATGGATTGTTTATCCAAGAGAGGTACGCAAAGTCTGCTATTTTGTTTCCAAGTACTCAAGTCCTAATACTGCAGAAGATGTGTTTTTGTCGGAATTGAGGCTTGGTGAGAAAGGGGCGGTTCTCACTTGAGACTCAGGACAATTTGGACTTGAAGTCAGAGATCAGAGGCACCCTGTTTTAACAAACCTAGAAAAGGAAATATTGCTGGAAATGGGACCAAGGTAGCCTTTGCCTTCCTAGACATAGGGTCAGTAAGTGGTAGAGCTCACACATACTGAGTTTTGTTTTAATCTATGTTGCTCCACTTAAGTAATGAACCAAACCAACAGCAGACACTATCAAGCTTTGGTAAATGTGGACACAAGAGTTACAGGAAGCATTCATGGACTGAAAGGTCACACCACTGTGCCAAATTGAAGAAGGGTAATTAAAGTCGCTCTGTTATACCCCTATGAACAGCATTACTGCATGTTTTTAGGTGAGATGTTTCTTAACTCTGAACACGTCAAAGCTAATGAATTGTTTCTAATATCCGTGGTGAGACACCAGATGAGCAGGGGTGAAACTAGAAGAAGCATTCACCTCGCAGGAACATAAGCTCTGGTATTAGGACAATAGGACTCTGAAAATGCTTTAGCATGAAGCTAGGTGGTGCAATTGGTTAGCATATGGGCTCTTTATCTCCTGGGACTGTTTAAAAAACCTCTAGATTTATTAGCAGGTGCACATGAAATGGCCTCTCCTCAGGAAAAGCAGTGTACTATGGTAAGGAATTTGTACGGTAGCTTGTTGCATTATATCTGACGTATTAATAAATGAGTTTTCTCTCCTCTAGAAAGGAAAAGGACAAGAGGTACTATTGGCAGGTAGGTATTAAAAGGATATGTTGTTTAAATACCTGTACCTTCCCTACCCCTAGCCCGCCCATGGAAAAGACGGCATGAGACCAGGGAAATAAGGACTTGTTAGTTATTAAAGACTTTAAATTCTGAAGTTATTAAGGCTTTAAATTCTTGTGTAAACATTACTCCTGTGGAACACTACTTACCTGCAAGAAATGGTGGACATGATGATGTTTTTTGTAAGCCAGCTGAGGAAGAGTTCAGGATCCAGCTTCTACGCCAGATGTGGCTTTTCTCTGTGATCTGGTAAAGCTTTAACAAGTTTTTACTTCCTTGTACATCCCCAGCCTCTTAGTGAGGTGTTTATCATCTGCATTGCTTGTCAGGAGCTTCCTAGAGAATGCCTGGTGAAGTTCCTCTTACTGAAATACTGTGTATAAAAATGATTTAAGATTTGTCTATTAGTTCTTGGTCCCTCAGCATGTGGAAAATGTGACTCCTTGCCCAACTGAAGAGCAGACGTCAGTAGGCTTCTCTGTAACACCCTGAGCACTGCTCCTTGCTCCTTCAGTTGTAGAGTACTAGCAACAGAGTTTTCTAGAGCCATTTTGGTTTACTCTGCTTGAGCTGGACATTTAGGAGCCATCTCTTAAGAGCTCAGGAGCAGGCAATGACAAAAGTCAAGCAAGTTGGACAGGAGGTGAGCCGGGATGAGCAGGGTTCTTCTCAAACTTAGGGGAAAAAAAGAAAGTGTATGGATGCTGGAAGCAAAGGCACGCCTGGGAGAACCAGAAATGCTGTTTGCACTAAAGGGAAAAAAAAATTGCGGAGCCAAAGCTTGATTAGCATTCAAACTGGCCAGCATTGTGAAGGGCAACAAAAAGCGCATTTTTAAATATGTTAACAGCTAAAGGATGAATATGAAGATGAGTATGACCCACAAACCAAATGGTGCAGTCATGCCCTGGCGTGCATCAAGAACAGCAGAGCAACCGATTGAGGGAGGTCATTGCCCCACTCTGCTCTGCACTGGTGTAGTTTTGGGTGCTTCAGTATAAGGACATTAAGTGTGTCCAGAGGAGGGGAACGGAGATAGTGAAGGGCCTTGAGGGCAAGACTTAGGAGGAGCGGCTGAGGCCCCTTGGTTTGTTCAACCTGGAGAGGAGAAGGCTGAGGGTGACCTCATGGCAGTCTACAGCTTCCTCACGGAGGACAGCGGAGGGGAAGGTGCTGATCTACTCTGTCTGGTGACAGAGTTCAAGGAGTGTCTGGACAGTGCTCTTAGCTGTATGGTTTAGTGTTAAGTAGTCCTGCTAGGAGCAGGGGATTGAATTTGAGGATCCTTATGGATCCCTTCCAGCTTGGGAAAGATAAGGTCAGTTCTGTGTTCACTGGAAGCATATCTGCATTTCTGTTCTCAATGACTGCTATAAATAGGCAGAAGAGAGGCAAGAAGTTTCAGTAATCTTTTATTTACTTGAGACTTTGCAATACTGTTTGCTGACACTATTTGCAGTAATGATAAAACAAGAAGTTAAAGTGCACAACTCTCAAGGCTACAGACCAAAGACATTTCTTTTTGGGTCTTAACTCTGGCACGGCACCATTAGAGAGTTAGGTTAGACTTAAAACAGGCTACTGTGGGACCTGCTGTAGTCACTAAAGAAGCTACCACAGATATGAATGGTTCACTGTATTAGAAAAAAAAGGAAAGGCTATCTAAAGAGAAAATGGAACTTTAGGCATTAAAGGAAAAAAAAAAAAAAAAGAAATATTGTTTAAAAAAATTCATGTTTTAACCTTGAATCCAGAACTAAACACTGATTTACACCAAGTAGTGCTGTTTAAAATCCATTCCCGTCTATGTTATTCCTTGGGATAAATTTATTGCTATTTTAACACTTCTTGTGGTTTAAGCCCAGCAGGTAACTCACAACCGTGCAGCCGCTCATTCACTGCCTGCCCCTTCCTTCCCCCTGCTCCCAGAGGGATGGGGAAGAGCGTCAAAAGAACGCAACTCCCACGGGTTGAGATAAGAACAGTCCAGTAACTAAGGTATAACACAAACCACTGCTGCTACCACCAATGATAATAATTATAAGGGAAATAACAAGGGAACTGCTCACCACCCACCGGCCGATACCCAGCCCCACTCGAGCAATGACCTAGCCCTTCTGGGTAACTGCCCCCAGTTTATAGGCTGCGCATGATGTGCTGTGGTATGGAATACCTCTTTGGCTAGCTTGGGTCAGGTGTCCTGTCCCTGCTTCCTCTCCTCCCTGGCAGAGTATGAGACTCAGAAAGTCCTTGGTCAGAGTAAACATTACTGAGCAACAACTAAAAACATTGGTGTTATCAGCGCTGTTCCCAGGCTGAAAGTCAAAACCACAGCACTGCACCAGCTACCAAGAAGGGGAAAAATGACTGCTACTGCTGAACCCAGGACAACACTCCAGCTCTTTATCCCAGCCAAAACCAGAAAAGTAATAGAGTTAATTTTCTTCCCAATAGCTAGCACAGCGCTGTGTTTTGCTTTAGTCTGAGCATTATTATGCTGAAACCACACCAATATTTTAGTTGTTGTTCAGTAGCACTTTTCAGCCCCTCATGATCTGCCAGTGAGCAGGGACACAAGAAGCCAGGAGGGAGCAGAGACAGGACAGCTGACCCAAACTAGTGAAAGGGGTATTCCATACCACAGCACATCATGCCAATGTATAAACTGTGGGGAGTTACCCGGAAGGGACCGAATGCTTCTCGGGTCGGGCTGGCATCGGTGGTGAGCAGTTGTATTGTTCATCACCTGACTGTCTTACGGGAATGGATTTTAAACAGCACTACTTGGTGTAAATCAGTGTTTAGTTCTGGATTCAAGGTTAAAACATGAATTTTTTTAAACAATATTTCTTTTTTTTTTTTTTTCCTTTAATGCCTAAAGTTCCATTTTCTCTTTAGATAGCCTTTCCTTTTTTTTCTAATACAGTGAACCATTCATATCTGTGGTAGCTTCTTTAGTGACTACAGCAGGTCCCACAGTAGCCTGTTTTAAGTCTAACCTAACTCTCTAATGGTGCCGTGCCAGAGTTAAGACCCAAAAAGAAATGTCTTTGGTCTGTAGCCTTGAGAGTTGTGCACTTTAACTTCTTGTTTTATCATTACTGCAAATAGTGTCAGCAAACAGTATTGCAAAGTCTCAAGTAAATAAAAGATTACTGAAACTTCTTGCCTCTCTTCTGCCTATTTATAGCAGTCATTGAGAACAGAAATGCAGATATGCTTCCAGTGAACACAGAACTGACCTTATCTTTCCCAAGCTGGAAGGGATCCATAAGGATCCTCAAATTCAATCCCCTGCTCCTAGCAGGACTACTTAACACTAAACCATACAGCTAAGAGCACTGTCCAGACACTCCTTGAACTCTGTCACCAGACAGAGTAGATCAGCACCTTCCCCTCCGCTGTCCTCCGTGAGGAAGCTGTAGACTGCCATGAGGTCACCCTCAGCCTTCTCCTCTCCAGGTTGAACAAACCAAGGGGCCTCAGCCGCTCCTCCTAAGTCTTGCCCTCAAGGCCCTTCACTATCTCCGTTCCCCTCCTCTGGACACACTTAATGTCCTTATACTGAAGCACCCAAAACTACACCAGTGCAGAGCAGAGTGGGGCAATGACCTCCCTCAATCGGTTGCTCTGCTGTTCTTGATGCACGCCAGGGCATGACTGCACCATTTGGTTTGTGGGTCATACTCATCTTCATATTCATCCTTTAGCTGTTAACATATTTAAAAATGCGCTTTTTGTTGCCCTTCACAATGCTGGCCAGTTTGAATGCTAATCAAGCTTTGGCTCCGCAATTTTTTTTTCCCTTTAGTGCAAACAGCATTTCTGGTTCTCCCAGGCGTGCCTTTGCTTCCAGCATCCATACACTTTCTTTTTTTCCCCTAAGTTTGAGAAGAACCCTGCTCATCCCGGCTCACCTCCTGTCCAACTTGCTTGACTTTTGTCATTGCCTGCTCCTGAGCTCTTAAGAGATGGCTCCTAAATGTCCAGCTCAAGCAGAGTAAACCAAAATGGCTCTAGAAAACTCTGTTGCTAGTACTCTACAACTGAAGGAGCAAGGAGCAGTGCTCAGGGTGTTACAGAGAAGCCTACTGACGTCTGCTCTTCAGTTGGGCAAGGAGTCACATTTTCCACATGCTGAGGGACCAAGAACTAATAGACAAATCTTAAATCATTTTTATACACAGTATTTCAGTAAGAGGAACTTCACCAGGCATTCTCTAGGAAGCTCCTGACAAGCAATGCAGATGATAAACACCTCACTAAGAGGCTGGGGATGTACAAGGAAGTAAAAACTTGTTAAAGCTTTACCAGATCACAGAGAAAAGCCACATCTGGCGTAGAAGCTGGATCCTGAACTCTTCCTCAGCTGGCTTACAAAAAACATCATCATGTCCACCATTTCTTGCAGGTAAGTAGTGTTCCACAGGAGTAATGTTTACACAAGAATTTAAAGCCTTAATAACTTCAGAATTTAAAGTCTTTAATAACTAACAAGTCCTTATTTCCCTGGTCTCATGCCGTCTTTTCCATGGGCGGGCTAGGGGTAGGGAAGGTACAGGTATTTAAACAACATATCCTTTTAATACCTACCTGCCAATAGTACCTCTTGTCCTTTTCCTTTCTAGAGGAGAGAAAACTCATTTATTAATACGTCAGATATAATGCAACAAGCTACCGTACAAATTCCTTACCATAGTACACTGCTTTTCCTGAGGAGAGGCCATTTCATGTGCACCTGCTAATAAATCTAGAGGTTTTTTAAACAGTCCCAGGAGATAAAGAGCCCATATGCTAACCAATTGCACCACCTAGCTTCATGCTAAAGCATTTTCAGAGTCCTATTGTCCTAATACCAGAGCTTATGTTCCTGCGAGGTGAATGCTTCTTCTAGTTTCACCCCTGCTCATCTGGTGTCTCACCACGGATATTAGAAACAATTCATTAGCTTTGACGTGTTCAGAGTTAAGAAACATCTCACCTAAAAACATGCAGTAATGCTGTTCATAGGGGTATAACAGAGCGACTTTAATTACCCTTCTTCAATTTGGCACAGTGGTGTGACCTTTCAGTCCATGAATGCTTCCTGTAACTCTTGTGTCCACATTTACCAAAGCTTGATAGTGTCTGCTGTTGGTTTGGTTCATTACTTAAGTGGAGCAACATAGATTAAAACAAAACTCAGTATGTGTGAGCTCTACCACTTACTGACCCTATGTCTAGGAAGGCAAAGGCTACCTTGGTCCCATTTCCAGCAATATTTCCTTTTCTAGGTTTGTTAAAACAGGGTGCCTCTGATCTCTGACTTCAAGTCCAAATTGTCCTGAGTCTCAAGTGAGAACCGCCCCTTTCTCACCAAGCCTCAATTCCGACAAAAACACATCTTCTGCAGTATTAGGACTTGAGTACTTGGAAACAAAATAGCAGACTTTGCGTACCTCTCTTGGATAAACAATCCATGGCATGGTTTTTAACTACTTTCTGACCTCATCCTCTTTAAGAGGAATTAAAGCAGAACAAAAGGAGCTAAACTATACCTCAACATTGGACTAAAGAGCAATATAAATATGCCTGCTGCAGTCCTCCAATGTCCAAACTGGAACACAGTCCTTTGTAACATATCTGCACAGCGCCTCTGAGAGCAGAAGACCTGGAGAAATTCACACATGAAAACTACACTGCATATACGTTACTTTAATGACTTCAATTCAACCAGCATAGGCAACCAGGAAAATAAGCTAGAGCATCAGCTCATGATTCTCTTGGAAGCTTCACGGCCTGCTTGCAAGGTGTCAGGGCCCCTTTCTATCTCCTTCCTAGACTGACTTACCAAGTCAGTCTAGTTTGTCAGACCTGTCCTAGAATAAAAGGTAGATCCCTCTTTGACATAAGAGCTGTGGATAGAGCACGGTAATTCTCTTACAGTGGTGACACTTCATTTAGCATAGTTTTAGGACTGCTGAAAGCAGCAGCCACTGAACTGTTACCCTTGCCAAGCTGCAAGACGGAGTTCTTCATTACTAACTGTAAATAAAGTAATGCAAAAAGTATGAGTACAAAATTAGTTAAGCTGAACAAAACCATGAAAACAATC
>NW_026914124.1:0-5533 GCF_034315485.1 Pezoporus occidentalis | reverse complement strand
TCTAGATATATAGTATTACACTCGCTTTGTTACAGTTAGAGGGGAGAAATGGGGTAGGGTTAGGTTTACGGTTAGGGTTAGGGTTAGGGTTAGGGTTAGGGTTAGGGTTAGGGTTAGGGTTGAGAACCTCTGTGGGTCATTAGAATCCTCTTGAACATGCTTTATTTTGATCACTTTGTTACGTTTCCTCTGTTTTCCTGTATATATATATACATATAGTATTACACTCACTTTGTTACAGTTACAGGGGAGAAATGGGTTAGGGTTAGGGTTAGGTTTAGGGTTAGGGTTAGGGTTAGGGTTAGGGTTAGGGTTAGGGTTGAGAACCTCTGTGGGTCATTAGAATGCTCTTGAACATGTTTTATTTTGCTCACTTTGTTACGTTTCCTGTGTTTTCCTGTATATATATATACATATAGTATTACACTCACTTTGTTACAGTTACAGGGGAGAAATGGGTTAGGGTTAGTGTTAGGGTTAGGGTTAGGGTTAGGGTTGGGTACCTCTGTGGGTCATTAGAATGCTCTTGAACATGCTTTATTTTGCTCACTTTGTTACATTTACTGTGTTTTCCTATATATCTATATATATAGTGTTGCACTCACTTTGTTACAGTTACAGGGGAGAAATGGGTTAGGGTTAGGGTTAGGGTTAGGGTTAGGGTTAGGGTTAGGGTTGAGAACCTCTGTGGGTCATTAGAATGCTCTTGAACATGTTTTATTTTGCTCACTTTGTTACGTTTACTGTGTTTTCCTATATATATATACATATATATATATAGTATTACACTCGCTTTGTTACAGTTAGAGGGGAGAAATGGGGTAGGGTTAGGTTTACGGTTAGGGTTAGGGTTAGGGTTAGGGTTAGGGTTAGGGTTGAGACCCTCTGTGGGTCATTAGAATGCTCTTGAACATGCTTTATTTTGCTCACTTTGTTACATTTACTGTGTTTTCCTATATATATATATATATAGTATTACACTCACTTTGTTACAGTTACAGGGGAGAAATGGGTTAGGGTTAGGGTTAGGTTTAGGGTTAGGGTTAGGGTTAGGGTTGAGAACCTCTGTGGGTCATTAGAATGCTCTTGAACATGTTTTATTTTGCTCACTTTGTTACAGTTAGACGGGAGAAATGGGGTAGGGTTAGGTTTACGGTTAGGGTTAGGGTTAGGGTTAGGGTTAGGGTTAGGGTTGAGAACCTCTGTGGGTCATTAGAATCCTCTTGAACATGCTTTATTTTGATCACTTTGTTACGTTTCCTCTTTTTTCCTGTATATATATATACATATAGTATTACACTCACTTTGTTACAGTTACAGGGGAGAAATGGGTTAGGGTTAGGGTTAGGTTTAGGGTTAGGGTTAGGGTTAGGGTTAGGGTTAGGGTTGAGAACCTCTGTGGGTCATTAGAATGCTCTTGAACATGTTTTATTTTGCTCACTTTGTTACGTTTCCTCTGTTTTCCTGTATATATATATACATATAGTATTACACTCACTTTGTTACAGTTACAGGGGAGAAATGGGTTAGGGTTAGTGTTAGGGTTAGGGTTAGGGTTAGGGTTGAGTACCTCTGTGGGTCATTAGAATGCTCTTGAACATGCTTTATTTTGCTCACTTTGTTACATTTACTGTGTTTTCCTATATATCTATATATATAGTGTTGCACTCACTTTGTTACAGTTACAGGGGAGAAATGGGTTAGGGTTAGGGTTAGGGTTAGGGTTAGGGTTGGGGTTGAGAACCTCTGTGGGTCATTAGAATGCTCTTGAACATACTTTATTTTGCTCACTTTGTTACGTTTACTGTGTTTTCCTATATATCTAGATATATAGTATTACACTCGCTTTGTTACAGTTAGAGGGGAGAAATGGGGTAGGGTTAGGTTTACGGTTAGGGTTAGGGTTAGGGTTAGGGTTAGGGTTAGGGTTGAGAACCTCTGTGGGTCATTAGAATCCTCTTGAACATGCTTTATTTTGCTCACTTTGTTACGTTTCCTCTGTTTTCCTGTATATATATATATATAGTATTACACTCACTTTGTTACAGTTACAGGGGAGAAATGGGTTAGGGTTAGGGTTAGGTTTAGGGTTAGGGTTAGGGTTAGGGTTAGGGTTAGGGTTGAGAACCTCTGTGGGTCATTAGAATGCTCTTGAACATGTTTTATTTTGCTCACTTTGTTACGTTTACTCTGTTTTCCTGTATATATATATACATATAGTATTACACTCACTTTGTTACAGTTACAGGGGAGAAATGGGTTAGGGTTAGTGTTAGGGTTAGGGTTAGGGTTAGGGTTAGGGTTAGGGTACCTCTGTGGGTCATTAGAATGCTCTTGAACATGCTTTATTTTGCTCACTTTGTTACGTTTACTGTGTTTTCCTATATATCTATATATATAGTATTACACTCACTTTGTTACAGTTACAGGTGAGAAATGGGGTAGGGTTAGGGTTAGGTTAGGGTTAGGGTTAGGGTTAGGGTTAGGGTTGAGAACCTCTGTGGGTCATTAGAATGCTCTTGAACATGCTTTATTTTGCTCACTTTGTTACGTTTCCTCTGTTTTTCTATATATATATACATATAGTATTACACTCTCTTTGTTACAGTTACAGGGGAGAAATGGGTAGGGTTAGGGTTAGTTTAGGGTTAGGGTTAGGGTTAGGGTTAGGGTTAGGGTTGAGAACCTCTGTGGGTCATTAGAATGCTCTTGAACATGCTTTATTTTGCTCACTTTGTTACGTTTCCTCTGTTTTCCTGTATATATATATACATATAGTATTACACTCACTTTGTTACAGTTACAGGGGAGAAATGGGTTAGGGTTAGGGTTAGGTTTAGTTAGGGTTAGGGTTAGGGTTAGGGTTGAGAACCTCTGTGGGTCATTAGAATGCTCTTGAACATGTTTTATTTTGCTCACTTTGTTACGTTTACTGTGTTTTCCTATATATATAGATATATTGTGTTGCACTCACTTTGTTACAGTTACAGGGGAGAAATGGGTTAGGGTTAGGGTTAGGGTTAGGGTTAGGGTTGAGGTTGAGAACCTCTGTGGGTCATTAGAATCCTCTTGAACATGCTTTATTTTGATCACTTTGTTACGTTTCCTGTGTTTTCCTATATATATATATACATATAGTATTACACTCACTTTGTTACAGTTACAGGGGAGAAATGGGTTAGGGTTAGGGTTAGGTTTAGGGTTAGGGTTAGGGTTAGGGTTAGGGTTGAGAACCTCTGTGGGTCATTAGAATGCTCTTGAACATGTTTTATTTTGCTCACTTTGTTACGTTTCCTGTGTTTTACTCTATATATATATATATAGTTTTTCCCTCGCTTTTTTACAGTTACAGGGTAGAAATGGGTTAGGGTTAGTGTTAGGTTTAGGGTTAGGGTTAGGGTTAGGGTTGAGTACCTCTGTGGGTCATTAGAATGCTCTTGAACATGCTTTATTTTGCTCACTTTGTTACATTTACTGTGTTTTCCTATATATATATATATATAGTATTACACTCACTTTGTTACAGTTACAGGGGAGAAATGGGTTAGGGTTAGGGTTAGGTTTAGGGTTAGGGTTAGGGTTAGGGTTAGGGTTAGGGTTAGGGTTAGGGTTGAGAACCTCTGTGGGTCATTAGAATGCTCTTGAACATGTTTATTTTGCTCACTTTGTTACGTTTCCTCTGTTTTCCTGTATATATATATACATATAGTATTACACTCACTTTGTTACAGTTACAGGGGAGAAATGGGTTAGGGTTAGGGTTAGGTTTAGGGTTAGGGTTAGGGTTAGGGTTAGGGTTAGGGTTGAGAACCTCTGTGGGTCATTAGAATGCTCTTGAACATGTTTTATTTTGATCACTTTGTTACGTTCCCTCTGTTTTCCTGTATATATATATACATATAGTATTACACTCACTTTGTTACAGTTACAGGGGAGAAATGGGTTAGGGTTAGGGTTAGGTTTAGGGTTAGGGTTGGGGTTGAGAACCTCTGTGGGTCATTAGAATGCTCTTGAACATACTTTATTTTGCTCACTTTGTTACGTTTACTGTGTTTTCCTGTATATATATATATATAGTGTTACACTCGCTGTGTTACAGTTACAGGGGAGAAATGGGTTAGGGTTAGGGTTAGGGTTAGGGTTAGGGTTAGGGTGGGTTGAGAACCTCTGTGGGTCATTAGAATCCTCTTGAACATGCTTTATCTTGCTCACTTTGTTACGTTTCCTCTGTTTTCCTGTATATATATGTACATATAGTATTACACTCACTTTGTTACAGTTACAGGGGAGAAATGGGTTAGGGTTAGTGTTAGGGTTAGGGTTAGGGTTAGGGTTGAGTACCTCTGTGGGTCATTAGAATGCTCTTGAACATGCTTTATTTTGCTCACTTTGTTACATTTACTGTGTTTTCCTATATATCTATATATATAGTGTGGCACTCACTTTGTTACTGTTACAGGGGAGAAATGGGTTAGGGTTAGGGTTAGGGTTAGGGTTAGGGTTGGGGTTGAGAACCTCTGTGGGTCATTAGAATGCTCTTGAACATACTTTATTTTGCTCACTTTGTTACGTTTACTGTGTTTTCCTATATATAGATATATAGTATTACACTCGCTTTGTTACAGTTAGAGGGGAGAAATGGGATAGGGTTAGGTTTAGGTTTAGGGTTAGGGTTAGGGTTAGGGTTAGGGTTGAGAACCTCTGTGGGTCATTAGATCCTCTTGAACATGCTTTATTTTGATCACTTTGTTACGTTTCCTCTGTTTTCCTGTATATATATATACATATAGTATTACACTCACTTTGTTACAGTTACAGGGGAGAAATGGGTTAGGGTTAGTGTTAGGGTTAGGGTTAGGGTTAGAGTTAGGGTTGAGACCCTCTGTGGGTCATTAGAATGCTCTTGAACATGCTTTATTTTGCTCACTTTGTTACGTTTACTGTGTTTTCCTGTATATATATATACATATAGTATTACACTCACTTTGTTACAGTTACAGGGGAGAAATGGGTTAGGGTTAGGGTAAGGGTTAGGGTTAGGGTTGGGGTTGAGAACCTCTCTGGGTCATTAGAATGCTCTTGAACATGCTTTATTTTGCTCACTTTGTTACGTTTACTGTGTTTTTCTAGATATCTATATATATAGTATTACACTCACTTTCTTACGGTTACAGGGGAGAAATGGGTTAGGGTTAGGGTTAGGGTTAGGGTTAGGGTTAGGGGGTTAGGGTTAGAACCTCTGTGGGTCATTAGAATGCTCTTGAACATACTTTATTTGCTCACTTTGTTACGTTTACTGTGTTTTCCTGTATATATATATACATATAGTATTACACTCACTTTGTTACAGTTACAGGGGAGAAATGGGGTAGGGTTAGGGTTAGGTTTAGGGTTAGGGTTAGGGTTAGGGTTGAGTACCTCTGTGGGTCATTAGAATCCTCTTGAACATGTTTTATTTTGCTCACTTTGTTACGTTTCCTCTGTTTTCCTGTATATATATATACATATAGTATTACACTCACTTTGTTACAGT
>NW_026914123.1:0-7476 GCF_034315485.1 Pezoporus occidentalis | reverse complement strand
GGTTTCCAGTTTAGTAGGAGTTCAGCACACCTATGCAATCTTTTGGTGGTCACCTAGGATTTCTCATCTATCTTCCTCGCAATTTTTTCATCTGATCCTGAACAAGGGATTGACTCGACCTGACTTGGCTTGGTCTTGAATCTGCCTCCTCATCACCAGCTTTCCTGATGCTCTGGAGCTTTGGTTGAAATTGGTCCATGTCTCTGTTCCTGCCCTGCTTCTATTGTTCAGGTACCGTGGGATTGTCCCTGCACACCAGGGTGTTCTCCTTTGGTTCTGTTTAGACAGATAAAGGAGACAAACCCCTGTGGCAGTCCCCAGGCTCCTGCAGACTAGATCCCATCACCCTCTGCACCTGACAGCCCAGCCAGTGCTCACTGCTCTGACAGTTATTTTCCATCCAGAGCATGTCCCTACATGAGCAAATTAGGAGGTAGTTTTTCAGTGATGAAAAGTAGAGTCTCCACGCAGCCTTCTCTTCTCCAGGCTGAACAGCCCCAACTTCCTCAGCCTGTCTTCATACAGGAGGTGCTCCAGTCCCTGATCATTCTCGTGGCCCTTCTCTGGACTTGTTCCAACAGTTCCATGTCCTTTTCATGTTGAGGACACCAGAACTGCACACAGTGCTCCAGGTGAGGTCTCACAAGAGCAGAGTAGAGGGGCAGGATCACCTCCTTCGACCTGCTGGTCACGCTCCTTTTGATGCAGCCCAGGATACAGTTGGCTTTGTGGGCTGCAAGCAGACACTGAAGCCGGCTCATGTTCATTTTCTCATCAACCAACACCCCCAAGTCCTTCTCCACAGGGCTGCTCTGAATCTCTTCTCTGCCCAACCTGCAGCTGTGCCTGGGATTGCTCCCACCCAGGTGTAGGACCTTGCACTTGGCATGGTTAAACTCCATGAGGTTGGCATCAGCCCACCTCACAAGCGTGTCAAGGTCCCTCTGGATGGCATTCATTCCCTCCAGCATATCAACCGAACCACACAGCTCGGTGTCATCGGCAAACTTGCTGAGGGCGCGCTCAATCCCACTGTCCATGGCAGCGACGAAGATGTTGAACAAGACCGCTCCCAACACCGGTCCCTGAGGGACACCACTCGTTACTGGTCTCCAGCCGGACACTGAGCCATTGACCACAACTCTCTGTGTGCGGCCATCCAGCCAGTTCTTTATCCACCGAGTGCTCCATCCATCAAATTGATGTCTCTCCAATTTAGAGACAAGGATGTCGTGTGGGACAGTGTCGAACGCTTTGCACAAGTCCAGGTAGATGCCATCAACTGCTCTACCCCTGTCCATCAGTTCTGTAGCCCCATCATAGAAGGCCACCACATTGGTCAGGCAGGATTTCCCCTCAGTGAAGCCATGCTGGCTGTCACCAAGCACCTTGTTGTTCTTCATGTGCCTTAGCATGCCTTCTAGGAGAATCTGCTCCAAGATGTTGCCAGGCACAGAGGTGAGACTGACTGCTCTGTAATTCCCCGGGTCATCCATTTTCCCCTTCTTGAAAATTGGGGTTATATTTCCCTTTTTCCAGTCATTGGGAACTTCACCTGACTGCCATGATTTCTCAAATATGATGGCCAGCAGCTTCGCAACTTCATTCTCCAGCTCCTTCAGGACCCGCGGATGGATCTCATCAGGACCCACGGACTTGTGCACATTCAGATTTTTAAGATGGTCTCGAACCAGTTCCTCTCCTACAGTGGGCCCAAGGTCTTCATTCTCACAGTCCCTGCGTCTGCCTTCCAAGACTTGGGTGGTGTGGTCAGAGCCTTTGACAGTGAAGACTGAAGCAAAGAAGTCATTCAGAACCTCAGCCTTCACCAAATCCTGTGGAGCCAGTTCTCTTGAGAGCTTCCTGAGGGGGCCTACATTCTCCCTTGTCTGTTTTTTATTTGCTATGTACCTGTAGAATCCCTTCCTGATATCTTTAATACCTCTAGCTAAGTTTAATTCTAACTGGGCCTTAGCTTTCCTAACCTGGTCCCTAGCTTCTCGGACAACATCCCTGTACTCTTCCCGCGCCACCTGTCCTTGCTTCCACTTATTATAAGCCTCTCTTTTCAATTGAATTTTCCTCAGGAGCTCCTTATCCATCCAAGGAGGTCTCCTGGCCCTCCTGCTGCACTTCCTTCTGGTTGGGATGCAACACTCCTGAGCTTGCAGCAGGTGGTCCTTCAATATCGACCAACAGTCTTGGGCCCCTCTGCCCTCTAGGGCTGTATCCCATGGAACCTTCTGGAGCAAGTTCCTGAAGAGGCCAAAGTCTGCTCTTTTGAAGTCCAGGGCAGTGAGCTTGCTGCACGCTCTTCTCACTGTCCTGAGGATCTCAAATTCGAGCATCCCATGATCGCTGCAACCAAGGATGCCCTGGAGCATAGCATTTCCAATGAGCCCTTCCCTGTTGGTGAGCACGAGGTCAAGCATGGCGCCTCTCCTTGTCGGCTCCTCTATTACTTGCAGAAGGAAGTTGTCTTCCACACAATCGAGGAACCTCCTGGATTTCTTGTGCTGGGCGGTATCGTCCTTCCAACAGATGTCAGGGTGGTTGAAGTCACCCATGAGAACAAGGGCCTGCGAGCGTGAGGCTTTACCTATCTGTCTATAGAGCACTTGATCTGCAGGTTCTCCTTGATCAGGCGGTCTGTAACAGATCCCCACAGTAATGCCTCCCATAGCTATATTTCCTTTAACCCTGACCCACAAACTCTCTGTGGACTGCTCACCTGTCCCCAGACAGAGTTCCATACTCTCCAGCCTATCCCTAACATAAAGGGCAACCCCCCCTCCCTGCCTGCCAGGCCTGTCTTTTCTAAAGAGCCTGTAACCTTCTATTCCAACACTCCAGTCATAGGAGCCATCCCACCATGTTTCTGCGATGCCTATTATATCATACCCCCGTAGGCGTGCACACATCTCTAATTCCTCTTGTTTGTTCCCCATGCTACAGGCATTTGTATAGAGGCATCTGAGCCGAGCTCCACATGAAGCCGGCTCATTGGCTGGAGCGGCTGGGATATCTCTACATTGCTCCAAGCATTTATTATAGGTTCTGGCAACTGACTGGGTGTGTTGGGATGGAATGATGCTCCCCTCCCCCAACACATCCAGTTTAAAGCCTTTTTGACCAGTCTGGCAAGCCTCTTACCAAAACTGCTCTTTCCCTTCCTTATCATCAGGCAAGCTCCACCAGCCCCCACTAGATCTGGCCTACAAACTTGGGTCCCGTGTTCAAGGCACCCAAACCCCTGACCATGGCCCCACCCTTTTAACCATTTATTAACCTGGCCAATCCCCCTAGCTTTTTTTAGGTCCTCCCCAATATCCTGGAGCATTGACAAAAAGACTATCTGAGCTCCAGAGCCCCTCACCACCTCTCCCAGGGCTCTCTAGTCCTTCTTTATGTTCCCCAGGCTACTACTATCTATATCCCTAGCACCCACATGTATCACCAGAAGTGGGTAATAGTCCGTGGGACTTACTAGAGAAGGCAGCCTCTCTGCCACACCCCTGATCCATGCCCCCGGTAGGCAACACACCTCCCTTGAGACGGGGTCAGGCCGGCAGACGAGTGCTTCTGTCCCTTTCAGTGTAGAGTCCCCTACTACTACGACCCACTGCTTTTTCCTGGCAGCACCAGTAGAGATCTTCACCAGGGCATCAGCCGGCTTTTTCTGGCTCGAGTGCGTTTCCTCATGAGCCCCCTGCAGGACAGCAAAGCGGTTCTGCGTGGGGACAGGGGATTTAGGGGAAGCCCCTTGCTTTTGGTTGTCCTTTTCCTTCTTTTTTTTGTTGTTTTTTTTTTGTCACTAATTCCCAGCTTCCTGGGTTAACGGCCTCCTTCTTGCCTTCATGACCTAGAGGTGAAGCTTGAGGCCCCTGCACAGTTTGGGCTGGGAGCAAGCATTCCTGCTTCCTCTCCGATTCCCTGACATCTCGCAGCCTATTAACAGCATCCCCCAGCTCAGCCACCTGCTGCAGGAGGACCTCCACCAGGGAGCACCTAGTGCCGCCCAGCCCATTGTGCACCATTCCCTCACAAGACCAGTGCAGACAGTCTCTACCCCCTGAGCTCTGCGCTGCAGCCTCCCCTCTCATCGGCTCTGTCTGGGTGCCTACGCTGCCAGCGCCGGGGCAGCCAGAGCAGAGCTCCCTGACCGGGCCCTGCTCATACGATGAGTGCTCACCATCCTGCTCACCTGCCCGCGCGAACTGCCTCGACCCGCTCTGTTCGTCACGCTCCTGTTCGCTCGCGCTCCCTGGGGCAGGTTTTTAACCAGTCAAGGCTGGTGCCGCTGCTTCAGGCTCCGCCCCATGTGAGTCAGCTGCTCACGTCAGCTGAGCTGCCGGCTGCTGGGCAGGTCCTGTTGAGGACTTGAGGCTCCCTCGGTGGTTCTTGTCGCTCTGAGTTGAGGCTCCTGGACGCTGATCTCCCCCCCAGCCAGAGGGGCCCTGGAGGTGGAGGTAGGGGACCATTGAGTGCTGCCGTACCGGACATGCTAGAACTTCAGTATGAACTAGAGTCAAAGGCAGCCAAGTGGTATGCCACGATTGATATTGCCAATGCATTTTTCTCAATTCCTTTGGCAGCAGAGTGCAGGCCACAGTTTGCTCTTACTTGGAGGGGTGTCCAGTTCACTTGGAACCGACTGCCCCAGGGGTGGAAACACAGCCCTACCATTTGCCATGGACTGATCCAGAATGCACTGGAACAGGGGCAAGCTCCAGAACACCTGCAATACATTGATGACATTATTGTGTGGGGCGATACAGCGGAAGAAGTCTTTGAGAAAGGGAGGAAAATAATCCAAATCCTGCTGAAAGCCGGTTTTGCCATAAAACGGAGTAAGGTCAAGGGACCTGCACAGGAGATTCAATTTTTGGGAATAAAATGGCAAGATGGAAGTAGACAGATCCCCACAGATGTGATCAACAAGATAACAGCAATGTCTCCACCAACTAATAAGAAAGAAACGCAAGCTTTCTTGGGTGCAGTGGGGTTCTGGAGAATGCACATCCCAAATTACAGTTCGATTGTAAGCCCTCTCTATCATGTGACCCGGAAGAAGAATGATTTTAAATGGGGCCCTGAGCAGCAACAAGCCTTTGAGCAAATTAAACGCGAGATAGTTCATGCAGTAGCCCTTGGACCAGTCCGGACCGGACCAGATGTAAAAGATGTACTGTACACTGCAGCTGGGGAGAACGGTCCTACCTGGAGCCTCTGGCAGAAAGCTCCAGGGGAGACTCGAGGTCGACCCCTCGGCTTTTGGAGTCAGGGATACAAAGGATCTGAGGCCAGCTATACCCCAACTGAGAAAGAGATACTGGCAGCCTATGAAGGGGTTCGAGCTGTTCGGAAGTGATTGGCACTGAAGCACAGCTCCTTCTGGCACCCCGGCTGCCCGTGCTGGGCTGGATGTTCAAAGGCAGGGTCTCCTCTACACATCATGCAACCGATGCTACATGGAGTAAATGGGCTGCACTAATTACACAACGAACTCGAATAGGAAATCCCAGTCGTCCAGGCATTCTAGAAGTCATCATGGACTGGCCAGAGGGCAAAGATTTCGGAATGTCACCAGAGGAGGAGGTGATGCGCGCTGAAGAGGCCCCACCATATAATAAACTGTCAGAAAGTGAAAAGCAGTATGCCTTGTTTACTGATGGCTCTTGCCGTATTGTGGGAAAGCATCGGAGATGGAAGGCAGCTGTATGGAGTCCTGGACGACAAGTTGCAGAAACTGCTGATGGAGAGGGTGAATCGAGTCAGTTTGCCGAGGTGAAAGCCATCCAGCTGGCCCTGGACATTGCTGAGCGAGAAAAGTGGCCAGTACTTTACCTCTATACTGACTCACAGATGGTGGCAAATGCCCTGTGGGGGTGGTTGAAGCAATGGAAGCAGAGCAACTGGCAACGCAGAGGTAAACCCATCTGGGCTGCTGCACTGTGGAAAGATATTGCTGCCAGGGTGCAGAACCTGGTGGTGAAGGTACGTCATGTAGATGCCCATGTACCCAAGAGTCGGGCCACTGAGGAACACCAGAACAACCAACAAGTGGATAAAGCGGCTAAGATTGAAGTGGCTCAGATGGACTTAGATTGGCAACATAAAGGTGAATTATTTTTGGCCCGGTGGGCCCATGACACTTCCGGCCATCAGGGCAGAGATGCAACATATAGATGGGCCCGTGATCGAGGGGTGGACTTAACAATGGACACTATTGCCCAGGTTATTCATGAGTGTGAAACATGTGCTGCAATTAAACAAGCCAAGCGGTTAAAGCCTCTTTGGTATGGAGGACGATGGTTGAAGTATAAATATGGGGAGGCCTGGCAGATTGACTATATCACACTGCCACCAACCCGCCAAGGCAAGCGCCATGTGCTTACCATGGTGGAAGCAACCACCGGGTGGCTGGAAACATACGCCGTGCCCCATGCCACTGCTCGGAACACCATCCTGGGCCTTGAGAAACAGATTTTGTGGCGACACGGCACCCCAGAGAGAATTGAGTCAGACAATGGGACTCATTTCCGGAATAACCTTATAGATATTTGGGCCAAAGAGCATGGCATTGAGTGGGTATATCACATCCCCTACCATGCACCAGCCTCTGGGAAAATGGAACGGTACAATGGGCTGTTAAAAACTACACTGAGAGCAATGGGTGGGGGAACTTTCAAGCATTGGGATACACACTTACCAAAGGCCACCTGGTTGGTCAACACCAGAGGATCTGCCAACAGGGCTGGCCCAGCCCAGTCAGAACTGTTACATATTGTAGAGGGGGACAAAGTTCCCGTGGTGCATATGAAGAATTTGCTGGGGAAGACAGTCTGGGTAATTCCTGCTTCAGGTAAAGGCAAACCCACTGGTGGGATTGCTTTTGCTCAGGGACCTGGATATACTTGGTGGGTAATGCGGGAAGATGGGGAAGTCCGATGTATACCTCAAGGGGATTTGATTTTAGGGGAAAACAGCCAGTGAACTCAATTGTATGCTGTTGCCTGCTGTGTAATGCTTTTATAGCCCATCAACTAGATGTCTCCAGGTCACCAGCGACTGGCCCTGACTTCCCTCCAGCCATCATCCCAACAGAGAATGAACTTTGAACATCATGGACCGAATGGACTCGGCAGCATTATAGGGATTGGTCCATGCACTAAGAAAATGATTTTTTCCTCTTGGTCTGTATGTATATGGATGTATATATGTGGGAGAGCGATGGTGTATTGAAAATGTGGGACCTGAGCACGACGTGAATGGTATGGAATAAGGGGTGGATAATGTCCTGGGTTCCGCAGTAGCAGTCATGTTTTTCCTTTGTGTTAAGTGGTGCAGTGCTGTGTTTTGACTTCCAGCTTGAGAACAGTGTTGGTGAAGCCGATGTTTTCGGTTGTTGCTAAGTGATGTTTACCCTGACCAAGGACTTTGTGAGGCTCATGCTCTGCCAGGGAGTAGGGGAAG
>NW_026914122.1:0-7824 GCF_034315485.1 Pezoporus occidentalis | reverse complement strand
TGCTGGCTCTGCGTTGTGCTGTGTAGTCACAGGGGTGTTTCACACTGGTTCACTTTCTGACCGCGTCTGTATTGGTTTGGTTTTGGGCAGTGAATGAAACTGTGCTTTTCTGATGGTCTGTAGAAGTGGCCACTTGGAGAAGGAAAGCAATGCTGGAGGGATGGTCACCTTCCTACCCTATTTTTTTTTGACACAAAGGGCAGCTCCCCAGAGAAGTTGTGATGTTCCAGGGACAGAATTCATTATCCTAAAATCATAGAATCCCAGCCTGCTTTGGCTTGCAAGGGACCGTAAAGCTCATCCAGTTCCAGCCCCCTGCCACGGGCAGGGTCACCTTCCACTAGAGGAGCTTACTCCAAGCCCCATCCAACCTGGCCTTGAGCACTGCCAGGGATGGGGCAGCCGCAGCTTCTCTGGGCACCCTGTGCCAGTGCCTCAGCAGCCTCACAGGGAAGAACTTGTGGCTAAGAGCTCATCTCAGTCTCCTCTCTGGCAGGTTAAAGCCATGTTTAAAGATTTCAGTTTAGAGATGCATTCTTGGAGCAACCTGGTCTAGTAGGTGTTCCTGCCTGGCAGGGGCTTGGAACTGAATGAACTTTGAACCCAGAGCAGGTTGGAATTCTATGGAAAATGGGATTCTGTGATAAATGTAGTTATATCTGGAGTTCTCCAGTAACTCCACGAGAGAAGAGTCAGGCCTGCAAAACCTAGTCATTCTAGGGATGACTGTTACAAGGTCTCCCCTGAGCCTTCTCTTCTCCAGTCTGAACAAGCCATCCTGCTGCAGCAGTCCCACAGTCCCTTCTCATATGTTCTGTCCTGCTTTGAGTTCATGGAAGCAAGTCCTTCCACAAATCACAAGACTTTTGTGGTTTTTAAAAGCACAAAAGTGTCGGTCAGAAGTTGCCATAGGGTCTTCTGGGTCTCATCCAGTCATAGATAAAAGTGTCCCCGGTATTGCATTTGGCTTTTGAGTCTATAAATTCCATGTTAGAAGTGCTGATGCCTTTCTCCAGGAGAGGACTGGAGGATTGGCCGTATGAAATACCAAGGCTTTTTTGGCTTTCTTCCGTGCTGTATAGGGGTTTATTCATTTAGGGCGGCAAAGGCTGGAATATTGTCTGCTGTGTTGTTCTGAATATTTGTGGGACATTCTGAGCCCGCTGATGATTCTGCTGTTTACTCGTACAAATACTTCTCTCTTCTATCGTTTTTAGCATCAGAGAAGGCTATGAGATGTCTAAAGAAAATCTTGTCCCATTTCATCAGTGCTGTGACTAGGAGAGAAAAGCAGAGAACCCATTTTTATTAAAGAACAGGAATTTGATGCAGCACTGTAAAGCAATTTCATGAAGTAAATAGGAGCTGTGTGTGCATAGATAGGAGCCTACTATTTTTAGCTAAAGCAGGAATTGAATGTAAAGTGCTCTAGACACTGACATTGGTTACAGGCAGTGGCTTTGACTCAGATTCACACCAATATGTGAGTATCTTCAGGAGATTTGTTTGAGGTTTCTATTGGGTGCAAGCAGGACCAGGGCTGGAAGCATTAGTTTTGAGTTTCATAGTGATAGCTCAGATTAAAAAGGTTGTGTTCTGGCATATTCTGGGAAGCGGCCTAAAAGCTGCAAATTTTAGGAAAAGTGTTGATTTGCCTGTCTTACGAAATCCAGAATATCATAGAATCATAGAGTGGTTTGGGTTGGAAGGGACCTTAAGGCTCACCCAGCTGCAGCCCCCTGCTATGGGCAGGGACACCTTCCAGTAGAGCAGGTTGCTCCGAGCCCTGTCCAACCTGCCCTTGGTCTCCTGGAATTTGTGAATCTCCTGAAGTCTCTGTTGTTTGAGGAATGGGTGGAATAACCAGCATTTCCCATTTTAATTTTCCAGCTGTATAGCAAGGCTGTGCATATGTCAGGGGTCACCTGCGTGTTCTTTCCCCACTGCTCAGTGGAAACTTCCTTTTGGATGGCCAGGACGCCTCAGGTGGAGGAGGAAGGTAGATTGAAAGGTACCATTGTCACATGGTGGCAGGGGGTTGGAACTGGATGAGCTTTAGGGTCCCTTTCAACCCAAAGCAGTCTGTGATTGCATGATCTGTGTGCTGTGGATTTCTTACATCAGATGTGCCTGGGGAGCAGATTTAAACCTCTGCACTCAGCTTAATGTTCTTGGAATTTGTTTGTGTCTTTCTCTGCTGTTAGTTGATGCTCCGAGGCTGAGGAGGCTGCTACAAGCACACAGTTTATGGAATTGAGAGCCATCGCTGCATGGAGGCCCCAGCGAGCCTGGCCTGTGCCAACAGATGTGTCTTTTGCTGGAGGTCAGCTCTGATGCAGTTCTACTGTGGGACAGGGGCTCTGTTCCACTCTGTCCCTGTGCTGTTCCTGAAGCCTGGGGCAGTGTTACTTGTGTGCCCCTTTAATTTGCAAGTCGGTGGAGGATGGGTTTGAAAGGGAGCAGGTGGCTCCCCCTTCCTGCCTGGACTCCTCCTCTTCCAAGAGCTGCTGGAGCCCATGGGTGTGGGATGGTCGGATGTGAGCTGGGTGGGTGGGCTCCACATCTGGGAGACTGAGGAGGTGCCACCTTCCCTAGAGCTGAGTCCTGTGTCAGACTGGCTGGGAAGCAGTGGAAGGAGGAACTGGGGAGGCAGGAGACACACACCTCTCTGTGTACTGCCCTGCAATTCCCACTTGGTAGAGGTTTGGTTCCCCCTGGAGATCACTGTCTGAGATTGCGTGTGGCTCCTGGTGCTCTAGAGAACGTGGGCTGGCCCATCTTGTGCAAAGCCACCGAGGTGCAAAGCAAAATGAGTATCTTTGGTTTGAAATTGGACCGTTTTTCTTACTCCAGGTACCTTCATCACCACCAATTCAGTTGCAATCTCAGTGAGTGAAAAGTGATGACTTGGTAACCGTTGCCTTCCTAAAGCAGTCTCTAATAGATGACTTTCCATTCTAGTCAGTAAAGTGACCCCTCTTCTTAGGGGGATGACTTTGTTAGCTCTCTAAAGGCAATGAGCTCTGCCTGGATGGGAGCGGTGAGCAGCTCCAGCGGTGCTTACTCACTGGGCTGCCAAGGGAGGGTTTTGCCAGGCTGGGAGAGCGCAGGATGGGGTTGGTGAGAGACACTCAGCAAAACCAAAAGCAGTGACGTGAAAGTGCGCTGAGTGGGAGGACGTGGAGGTTATTCTCTGAGCTCTTTTGTCTTGCCAGCTAATTCATACGATGGGGCTTGCGCTTCCTCTCGTATTCACGCCTTCCCCAGGGACCTGGTTGCCAGAAATACCCCTTCCATCCCGAAGCCTGAGTGTGCATGCAAACCCAGCCAAATTCCTCCTGAATCCCACTTTTTCTATTTCATAGTCTTCAAGTTTTAACAATGGAAATACTTCATGAGGATATTGAAATGGCAGCATTAGTGCAGAAGGACAGCAGAATTTTGGAGAGTATTTTGGAGAAGCTGTGTCCCATGTTAGTGTTAGATGTAAGCATTAGACACTGGTCATCCTGTGAAGTTTGCGTTCTGAAATGTTAATTGGGGCTCTTGATGGGCTTTCATCATATCCTGGCTTGAACGAACACAGCAAATAGCAGGTTTAGTGTGTAAGTTTTTGCTGCTTTTCTTCAGAGCAATTTAATGGCTGGGAAGGAAAATGTACTGCTTGTGTCTTTTGTCTTCCTTTTTTTTTCATGTATCAGGTAGCAGTGGTGCATTTACTTCTGCAGTGGTGACTGGACTGGTAGGGAGAGGATTGCCGTGCATTTTGTCCCTCTGTCCCTACACAGCAGGTACATCATAAACAGCAAATAGAAAGCGATAGCGTTGTCGGAGCGAGGAATTTTGCTCCTGATATTGCACTGCAGACCATTTAACACTGTTCCCCTTCAAAATGACCCACTCGGTATTTCTTAGCAGTAGCAGCAGCCTGTCTCTGGAGTAGGGTGCTGAGCACGGTCCAAGTCTTAAAATGTTCATAGAAAATGCTGATTGCAGATACACTAATAATATCTACAGCTGTCACAGCATATGCTGCCTTTTTTTCTATCTAGATTTTGTCAATAATGCTGTATTCCTCTAAGAGAGAGATCAGTTCCCTGGCTGAACGTGAGCATACTGAACTGGAAGAAAGGGAACAAGATCAAGATGTGGAGCCACCCATTGTTGGTCCTGTAGATCTAGAGCAGAACAAACTTGATCCTCCGGAGGGTTTGGATGAAGCCACCAAAATATGCTTCTTGGTACTTAATTTTACCTCCTTTGACATTTCTTTGAATTTGCTGGTTGCATAAAATATTTGGTAGTCTATATGGCTGTTTTTCTTGTAAGTTCACAAAGTATGGGTCTATGATTTCAGTGTATTGTTATGTAAAGGTAATAAATTATATCTGCAGTCATGAACACTACAAGATTGTTGACGCAGGAGTCACGGACAACGCAGAGACGATCAATGTGATCAAGCGATTGCCAAATTTATTACAAAGCCTTAACTCCTTATATACTATTTCTTACATGCACTTACAGTGATTTGGCATATTATGATTGGATACATGTCTTGAAGACCCTTAGTGACTAACATATAATTGGTTAAACACAGGTGTGAGAACTCAACCTTGAAAGCTTGCCAACAGTCCACAGTTCTCATTACCTCAGTGAATTCCAGCTTCTTATCTTGCTTGCTTAATATTCTTCGGGCCTCTCATGGCCTTGCGGTATCTTTCCGGATTATTCAGAGTTTATGTACTAATTATGCATTCTCCCGTGAGAACACTGCCTCCACATCTCCCCCTTTTTGTTTTATATATGTTTTGGGTGACCCTACTTGAGCAGGGGATTTGGGCTAGATCATATCTCCAATATATGACAACTACAGGCTGCTGGGCCTGCCCCTTTTTCCTGCTGTATGGTTCTCTGATAACAGGGGAGGCCATCCTTCACATCAAGGTCTGGCATGGCATGTGTCCCCACTGCTCCACGCCTGCTGGGTTGCAGCCAACAGCGGAGCTAAAGGTTCTTCTTGGTGGCAAACACAGAGGCCAACCCAGTCTTGCCCTTGACTGTGGTAGCAGGCATTTTGTCAGCCTCAGTCCTTGCACCTTGTTGTCAATGCAGAGTTTCACCTCCTTCATCCAGTACCAAGTCACTACTACAGCAAGGCACACACAAATTTACATTAGCAGAGTAACTATTACAGAGTGCAGCAGCATGTTGAAGATGCTGATGGCAGCGAGGGACTAGCCAAAGAAATTTCTTACCAGTGGAATTCTCCCACCCTCTTAATTTATTCCATTACCTGCTTTATAACACTACCATTGTATTAGAATCTTTCTAGCTTTTGCCTTAGCATTTTCTAGCAGCTACTGCAAATTTGCATACTTTAACATCTCTTTTACAAGTGACAAATCTATACAATACAAGGTGTGGTTTCTTATTAGCGACTGGCTAGTAAATACAGGTGGTTTTACACACAAAATCACAGCCTCTAATAATAGCTACTCTACAAGCACACACACATATTCAAGCAGTTACTTTTCAGTAGCCCCCAAACGATGTTTTGCAATCATTAGATTTTATCTTCCTCTATCTCATTCTGCTTGGGGTATTCACGGTCAGCTCCTGTAGCTGAGGCATCAGGTTTTTCCATTCGTCTGTCCAGCTCATGGCAAGACTTGACAAACTTTGCAGGCAGTCACCATGGACCTGTAGGCAGGAGGACACAAATATACCCCTTCCCCCAGGTTATCCGTTAGACAGGTGTCAGGAGGACACAAATATACCCCCACGGGTTGAGATAAGAACCCACAAATCAGGTTATCATAAAGGAAATTCTCATCTCACCACCAGAGAAGCAGACCGATACCTCCTCCAACCCCGCAGTCTCCCAGCCCTTCCGGCTAACTCCCAGTTGCATCCTGGGCATGATGTGCTGTGGTATGGAATACCTCTTTGGTCAGTTTGGGTCAGGTGTCCTGTCTCTGCTTCCTCCTGGCTTCCCCTCCTCCCTGGCAGAGCATGAGGCTCACAAAGTCTTTGGCCAAACCAAAACATCCTTGTTATCAGCTCTGTTCCCGAGCTGAAAGTCAAAACACTGCACTACACCAGCTACCAAGAAGGAGAAACATGACTGCTACTGCTGAACCCACGACAACAGGTTAAATGCAGCATCATTACTCTCTCTCTCTCCCCCCCCCCCCCCTTTTTTTTCATCTTTTTTTTTTTCATCATTTTTTCATCATTTGAGATTTGAGCTATTTTCAAATTTTCAGGGATGTTGACCAGAGGAGCATGCATTTGCACCATGATCCCAATATTTCCAGTATAGTCAGCATCAATTACACCGGGTAATACAAAGATTCCTTTCCTTGATGTTGATGATTGTCCCAGTAGCAAAGCACATAACCCATGACCAAGGGGCCCATTTAATTTAGATGGAATACAATGAACAGAAGTATCAGTTATGGTAAAATCTATTGCTGTTGCCACGTCCACTCCATCACTCCCTGCGGTGGCGGAGGGGATGCAGTCCAGACACCCTGATTTTGTGCCATTGCGCAGGGTGGCGTCGCACTCACATTCAAGTTTCCCAACAGGGTTCTGTCTTTTTTAAACTTTGAACAACATTCAATTGTCTTGTAGCCAAATTTGTCACATTTAATACATCTGTCTGCAAAATCAGTAACATCACCCTGAGGGGGTCGGGTTGCTGAACTAATTTTCTTTACAGTACACTGCTTTTTAAAATGTCCCATCCGTCCACAACTATAACATCTCGTACCTTTAGGATCCGCACGATCACCCTGACCTTGTTGTGGCAGGGGTTTAACAGCAGCGGCGAAGGCAGTAGCCATGTATCCAGCCTTTTCCTCTGCTGTGCCCACTTTAGATCATGCATCCATCATTTCTTGAAGACCAGCAGATTTTGGTAAAACCTGCAAAATATGCTTACAAGCTGGGTTAGCATTTTCCATAGCCAGAGACATATCATCGATTCTTTAGCATTATATGCCAGATCAATATTCTTTTCGATAGCCTCTGTCAATCTGTCAATAAATTGCATATGGGGCTCAATAGGTCCCTGCTTTACTGATGTATATGAAGGATTAGGCTTTCCTGCTTCCGGCACAGCTTTCAGAGCAGCTAAAGCCAATTGCTGTGCTTGCTGTAAAACTTCAATTTTCATATGAGCTTGTACTCCATCAGGGTGAAATTGTCCCTTTCCCAATAACATTTCAGATGAAACACTGTGCAAAGGGCGATGAGGATTACACTCTGAATTCTCATCTGCAGCCCTTGCAGCAAGCTCCTCAAACCCACTTTTAAAATGCAGGAGCTGTGAAGGAGTTAATAAAATTGCAGCCACTCTGAGACAATCATTTGGAGTTAGAACATTACTAGAAAAGAAAGCAGATATCATTTGCTGGGTATATGAGGAAGACAACCCATACTGAGTAATTGCTCCCTTAATTTCTTTCATAGCTTTCCAGTCCATAGGAGTCCAGACAGACTGTCCCTGAGTATTTATAATAACAGGGAATGCAGTGGGAACATCTATCGGTAAAATAGTACCATCTATGATTGCATCCTGAATGCAGCCTCGCCATCTCATGGCACTCGGATTGGCTTTATTACATGTAGGAGTCGGTGGTAACGGCACATCACACGGACTGATCTTATCTGGGTTTTCCAGTTTTTCCGTTTTTTTCTGGGGCTTGCTCCCTCTCCTCCCCCAACTTGTCCAGACGGTCCCTCAAGTCCTGCAATTGCTTATCTAAGGATTTCGTCCATTGTCCCCAGTTCCACTCATTTTGCAGCTCCAGTGGGAGC
>NW_026914121.1:0-6223 GCF_034315485.1 Pezoporus occidentalis | reverse complement strand
CTTTTTCATTCTTTTTAAAAATTTAAAACAAAAAAATCCTGAAAATGCAAGACAATTTGGAAAAACTTTAATAAAAAAATTGGCATTAAAAAATTTTCCTTAACCCAAAAGAACTTTTTTTGCTTTTTTTTTAAAAAAAAAAATTTTTATTTATCCCTTTTTTTTTTAAAAAAATTTGGGGTCCCCAAAATTCGCAGTTTATACAAAATTTAAAATTGAATATTTTTTCCCCTGTTTTTAAGTGTTTAAAAGGGTTTTTTAAAACCCCAAATTTTTTAAAATTTAAAAAAAAATAGCCCAATTCGAAAAAAAAAAATTAAAAAATTTTTTTTTTTTCCCGGGTAAAAAACAAGGGCCCAAACTACCGGGGGATTTTAAATTTAAGTGAACAATTTTTTACGGGGGGTCCCATTTAACGGAAAAAAAGGGGGGGGCCCCATTTTGAAAGTGTTCAAAACCTTGGGTACCTTTTAAAATGGTTTTATACTTTTGGGGTTTGGGTTTTTTTTTTTTTTTTTTTTTTTTTTTTTTTTTTTTTTTTTTTTTTTTTTTTTTTTTTTTTTTTTTTTTTTTTTTTTTTTTTTTTTTTTTTTTTTTTTTTTTTTTTTTTTTTTTTTTTTTTTTTTTTTTTTTTTTTTTTTTTTTTTTTTTTTTTTTTTTTTTTTTTTTTTTTTTTTTTTTTTTTTTTTTTTTTTTTTTTTTTTTTTTTTTTTTTTTTTTTTTTTTTTTTTTTTTTTTTTTTTTTTTTTTTTTTTTTTTTTTTTTTTTTTTTTTTTTTTTTTTTTTTTTTTTTTTTTTTTTTTTTTTTTTTTTTTTTTTTTTTTAAAAAAAAAAAAAAAAAAAAAAAAAAAAAAAAAAAAAAAAAAAAAAAAAAAAAAAAAAAAAAAAAAAAAAAAAAAAAAAAAAAAAAAAAAAAAAAAAAAAAAAAAAAAAAAAAAAAAAAAAAAAAAAAAAAAAAAAAAAAAAAAAAAAAAAAAAAAAAAAAAAAAAAAAAAAAAAAAAAAAAAAAAAAAAAAAAAAAAAAAAAAAAAAAAAAAAAAAAAAAAAAAAAAAAAAAAAAAAAAAAAAAAAAAAAAAAAAAAAAAAAAAAAAAAAAAAAAAAAAAAAAAAAAAAAAAAAAAAAAAAAAAAAAAAAAAAAAAAAAAAAAAAAAAATCCCTTTTCTTAGTTTTCATTGGTTTTTTGCCCAGAAACTTTAACTACATTTTAAAAGTCTCTTGTATTTGGGATTTGTTTTTTTTTTAAGGTGGGCCAAACAAGAAAAAAAAAATGATTTTTAAAAAGTCCTAAACCTCTCACATAAGGGGAATCCAAAGTTGACAGTTCTTTATTTAAAATTTTGCTGAGTCAAGTTGATAATGGACGTTAAGTGTGGTAAATCTTCTGTATTATTTTTCTTGGGTTCACATTTTTTCCCTGAAGATTCAATGTGAAGGATGGGGAAAATCGGTTTGTTTCCTAAAATGCCCCAAAGTTCCAACAAACCTTAATTTGCAAGAAAAAGGGGAACAAAAAGTTTTCCCCGTTGCAAAAATTTTTCATGAAAAAACTCAATGGATAATATCCTTCCAGGGTTTTTTTATAACAACAAATGCAGCTAATACACTTTTTAAGGTTTTTTACTGCTTTTCTCCATCCTGACAGCAGCCAAAAGCCTTAGACAGTGTTTCCCTTTTCCCCCGTTTTAGTAAGTTCTTATATGGCCGTAATATTTTAAAATTAAATGCTTGTTTACACCCCATTCCTGCCCCCGTCATTATTTTAAAAGGACTTTGAACACTCTGAAATATCACTCTGGTTTAGCTATTTTTAAAAGGGAAAAAAAAAAATTGAAATGGCAAAATTTTAAAGGAGAACATTCATTTATAAAAACATTTTGCTATATCTTACATTAAAATGACTTATTGTAAAAACCAATAGTGCAAGCTTTTGTTTTAACTGTTTGATTTCTTTCCAGAAGCAGAGAAGAATGAAGTACTAAAGGGTTTTAAGGCATGGAAGCAAATATTCACATGAAAAAAAATAACATTAGCAAAGTTAAATGGCATAAAAAAAATGATGTGTATGGATCAAGGAAATCATATAACTTTTAAAGGACGGTTTTTTTTGGGTTTCACGGGTCTGACTACTCCCTTGGGCCCAAATTAAAAAGTAATTTTTAGATTCTGGCTGTTGGCAGTGGTGGGACTTCTTGTAATTTCTTAATGACACCAAGTGATTAATCATTTTATGTTCCTAATTAAAGTTGATTCAGTGGATCAAAATGGCTTTTTCTTATTTTTTTGGGTTTCCTTTCCTTTTAAAATGAACCATGGTGCATTTGTAGGCATATATTTGAGCTTTTTAAAGATTTAAATAAATGTGGAAAATTGTTTAAATGGGGTTAATGTTTTCAACTGAACGTCCCCCTTTTTCCCAGTAAACCCCAGGCAAATAATTCCGGTATAGGGAATCTCCCTTTCAAAAATTCTAAGCGCAATAGCTGCTGCTGTTGAATAATTTCCCATGCCTATAGCTGGTAAAGGGGGAAAAGGGGCCTGTTTTTTTTTAGATCTTAAAAATTTTTGAGAAAAAGTTTCTATGTTAAATCCTTTGTTTTAAAAAAAAGGGTTTTTGAAGCCATAGAGTACGGGATGGCAGAAACCACATATTTCAGAAGTTACTTATCCTGGTTGTAAAGTTTTAAAGTTCACAGATGTTTTGACTTTTAATTCCCTCTTTATTGATTTTTAGCCCCCAAATAAAATTGGGGAATTTTTACTTTAAGTTTGTTTTGTTTTTTTTTTTCCCTTTTTTTAAGAAAAATTTGGTTTTATCTTTTAAAGGGAGAATATAAAAAAAACAAAAAGTAAACAAATAAAACCCCAAAGTTTTCCAGAAATATTGCATCCTTTGTGTATAATAATGGAAAAAATATTAATTTTTTTCAATGCACTTTTTAAGACAGTTCATCTTTATTTACTTCAAAGGGGTTTTCCCCATTTTCATTTAAAAAATTTTTTCGGGACCTTTGAACTGCTTAGGAAAATACAATCTTTTGAAATTTCCGTTTGTTCAAAAAGTGGTTTTTTTAGATTAATTTTTCCCAAAAACTTAAAATTTTTTTAAAAGAAATGTGAAAAAGGGGCCCCTTTTTCAAAAATTTTTCCCCAAAAAATTTTTTAAAAAAAAATTTTTTCATAGATTTAATTGGAAAAATAATTTTTGTAAAAAAATTTTTCGCTTTTAAAAATCAAGACGGTATCAATTGCAATTTCACTGATGTACCTTTTTTCTAGTCTTTTGTACTAAAAAAATAATTTTTTTTTTCCTAAAAAACTTTTTAAATGAAAAGTGGGGAAAAACCCCTTTTTTAAGTAAATAAAAAAAAACTGTTTTCTAAATGTCATTGAAAAAAAAATTTAAAATTTTATCCATTATTATACACAAAGGGGTGCAAAAATTTCTGGAAGAACTTTTTTGGGGAAGTTTGACTCTTGTTTACTTTTTTTTTTTTTTATTATATTCTATTTTTTAAAAGGGGTAAAAAACCCAAAAGTTTTTCTTAAAAAAAGGGAAGAAAAAAAAAAACAAAACAAACCTGTGAAAGTTCCCCATTGATTGAGAAAAAAATTTAAAAAAAAGAAAATTTAAAATCCAAACATCTGTAAAATTAACCTTTTTACAACCAGGAAAACTTCCCGGAAAAAATGTGGTTTCTGCCTATTCCCATGGGTTCAAATTTTCCTCAAAAAACAAAGGATTTAACTAAAAATTTTTTTCAAAGTTTTGAAAGATTTAAAAAAAAACAGGAACCCCCCCTTCCCCTATAGGCATTGGGATTTTGCAAAAGGGGCAGCTATTTTAAGCTAGAATTTTTGAAAGGAAAAACCATATCCTAATTATTTCCTGTGTTTCCCCGGGAAAAGGTTTCACGTTCAGTACAAAATTTTTCTCATACAATTTTACTTTTTTCACTCTTTAAAAAGCTCAATATATCCTAAAAAAATGCACCATGGGTTTTCCACAAAATGAGGGGAAAAAAGTAGAAAGTAGCCATTTGATCCACTGAATCAACTTTTTGGGGAAAATAAAAATTTTGTATTAATAAATTCCCTATAATTAAGAAATTACAGAGAAGTTGCCAACAGCCAGAGTCTCAATTTATTACTTTTTTCAATGGCCTAAAGGGAGTAGCTACAGACCCTTGTAACCTAAAATTAAAAACTTTCCCTTATATGATTTCCTTGATCCATACACATCATTTTCTTCTGCCATTTAACTTTGCTAATGTTTTTTTTCCCTAATCATGTGAATATTTGCTTCCACTGCCTTAAACCTTCGTACTTTTTATTCTTCTCTGCTTCTGGAAAGAAATCGGCATTTTAAAAAAAAAGCTTTTTAATTAGGGTTTACAATAAGTTCCCTTTTTAATTGAGTATAGCAGATGTTATACTAAGTGAATTTCTTCTGAATTTACCATTTTTATTTCTTTTTCCCTTTAAAACCGGGTATTTTAGAGTGTTATTCTCTTGAAAATAATGAAATAGAGGCAGGAATGGGTGTGTAAACAAGCTTTAAAAAGTATTTCGGGCCCTATAAAACTTACTGAAAACGGGGGAAAGGGGGGGACTGTTCGGGGGCTGCTGTAGGATGGAGAAAAGCAAATAAACACCTTAAAGAATAGCTGCATTGTTGTGATAAAACGTAACCCTGGAGGGGTTTTTCTTTGCGGGTTTTTCCCTACTAAAAATTTTCAGACCAACTACTTTTTTGTCCCTTTTTTGGGGGAAAATCCCCCATTTTGGATACTTGGAACATTTTGGAGGAAAAAGGCCCGTTCCAGTCCTTAATCTTCCAGGGACCAAATGTGAACCCAAAAAAATAAAAACAGAAGTTTTCCCCCTTAAAAATCCCCCTTTCCCTTTACTCCCCAAAATTTTAAATAAAAAATGTCAACTGGTATTTTCTTTTTGTGAGAAATTTTTTGTACTTTTCTACAAAATCATTGTTTTTTGCTTGTTTAGCCACCTTAAAAAACAAAACAAGATCCCAAATTTCAAGAATTTGATTTTGTTTCTGAGACTAAAGACCAAAAAGGAAAAAAGACAGCATTTTTTTAATACCATTTTTATTACAAATTTCCATGTAAATGGTGATGATGAGTTGTACAATTTCTCCTGTGTATGCTGTCAAATCACTACACAATGGCAAAACCAGCAAGCAAAAGAAAAAAAAATTCAAAAGAAAAATAAACGGGGTTTCTGCTTTGGGTTTTTCCCGCCACTATTTCTATAAAACTTTAAAACTAGTTTAAATATACCTCAGGGATCATCTTAAAACAAAAAAAATAATTAATTTTACAATATCACAGAATTATAATCAACTAGGCTGGGGCCTTTTTTAACACAAGTCCAAAACCCTTACCCCCGGACTGCCAAGTCCACCCACCCAAACCATGTTTCTAATGGCCCCCCCCTACATGGTTTTAACACTTTTTAGGGGTGGTGACCCCCACCTTTTTTGGGCAGCCTGTTTTTCCCAAAACCCCGGGGCACCCTCCCGTGAAAAAAATTGTTCCTACTATCCATTTTAAACCTCCCCCGGTGCAGCTTGTGGCCTCTTTGTTTATCACTTGTTCCCGGGAAGAGAAAACCAACCTCCCCATTACAACCTCCTTTTGGGGGATTTAGAGAGCGACAAGGTCTCCTCTAAATTTTTCTCTTTTTAAACACTTTTCAATTACCTGGGCCCTTCCTCATAAGGGCCTTTTCAAAGCATTTTACTTGCTCCCAGTGACAGAAAAGTGTGGGTTTATCAACTTATAATGATTTAATAAACCCAGGCTGGGCCTTTTTATATTTTTACTTGGTAGTGAGGCTACAAACAGAAATTGTCTTCCCTACACTCCAAAAAAAAGAAAGCAAAAATTTAGTGACTGACAAAACTTTACATTAAAAGGGGATCTTTCCAATAATAAAGCATAACAAATGGTAATTTTCCTATTACTGATTTTCAAAACCTGATATGAACAGAAAAACAATTTTTCTAGTCAAGGTTATATTTTTCAGAGTTAAATGTATTTGGGATTTCAGTTTTTTATTTGGCAAAATAAAATAACTCATTTTTAGGCACAGAAAAAACTAAACTCCATTTTTTAAATGTATCAAAATTTTTTAAAAAGTTTAAAAAAAAATAGAACGAGACTTCCTTTACCTTTTTCCCAAATTTTTAATTTTTAGATT
>NW_026914120.1:5000-6858 GCF_034315485.1 Pezoporus occidentalis | reverse complement strand
AGTATAATATATACAAAGTGAGCAAAATAAAGCATGTTCAAGAGCATTCTAATGACCCACAGAGGTACTCAAACCTAACCCTAACCCTAACCCTAATACTATATGTAAATATATATACAGGAAAACAGAGGAAACGTAACAAAGTGATCAAAATAAAGCATGTTCAAGAGGATTCTAATGACCCACAGAGGTTCTCAACCCTAACCCTAACCCTAACCCTAACCCTAACCGTAAACCTAACCCTACCCCATTTCTCCCCTCTAACTGTAACAAAGCGAGTGTAATACTATATATCTAGATATATAGGAAAACACAGTAAACGTAACAAAGTGAGCAAAATAAAGTATGTTCAAGAGCATTCTAATGACCCACAGAGGTTCTCAACCCCAACCCTAACCCTAACCCTAACCCTAACCCTAACCCATTTCTCCCCTGTAACTGTAACAAAGTGAGTGCAACACTATATGTATATATATATACAGGAAAACAGAGGAAACGTAACAAAGTGAGCAAAATAAAGCATGTTCAAGAGCATTCTAATGACCCACAGAGGTACTCAACCCTAACCCTAACCCTAACCCTAACCCTAACCCTAAACCTAACCCTAACCCATTTCTCCCCTGTAACTGTAACAAAGTGAGTGTAATACTATATGTATATATATATACAGGAAAACAGAGGAAACGTAACAAAGTGATCAAAATAAAGCATGTTCAAGAGGATTCTAATGACCCACAGAGGTTCTCAACCCTAACCCTAACCCTAACCCTAACCGTAAACCTAACCCTACCCCATTTCTCCCCTCTAACTGTAACAAAGCGAGTGTAATACTATATATCTAGATATATAGGAAAACACAGTAAACGTAACAAAGTGAGCAAAATAAAGTATGTTCAAGAGCATTCTAATGACCCACAGAGGTTCTCAACCCCAACCCTAACCCTAACCCTAACCCTAACCCTAAACCATTTCTCCCCTGTAACTGTAACAAAGTGAGTGCAACACTATATATATAGATATATAGGAAAACACAGTAAATGTAACAAAGTGAGCAAAATAAAGCATGTTCAAGAGCATTCTAATGACCCACAGAGGTACTCAACCCTAACCCTAACCCTAACCCTAACCCTAACACTAACCCTAACCCATTTCTCCCCTGTAACTGTAACAAAGTGAGTGTAATACTATATGTATATATATATACAGGAAAACAGAAGAAACGTAAAAAAGTGAGCAAAATAAAACATGTTCAAGAGCATTCTAATGACCCACAGAGGTTCTCAACCCTAACCCTAACCCTAACCCTAACCCTAACCCTAACCCTAACCCTAATTTCTCCCCTGTAACTGTAACAAAGTAACAAAGAGTGTAATACTATATGTATATATATATACAGGAAAACAGAGGAAACGTAACAAAGTGAGCAAAATAAAGCATGTTCAAGAGCATTCTAATGACCCACAGAGGTTCTCAACCCTAACCCTAACCCTAACCCTAACCCTAAACCTAACCCTAACCCTAACCCATTTCTCCCCTGTAACTGTAACAAAGTGAGTGTAATACTATATATATATATATATAGGAAAACACAGTAAACGTAACAAAGTGAGCAAAATAAAGCATGTTCAAGAGCATTCTAATGACCCACAGAGGTTCTCAACCCTAACCCTAACCCTAACCCTAACCCTAACCCTAACCCTAACCCATTTCTCCCCTGTAACTGTAACAAAGTGAGTGTAATACACTATATATATATATATATATAGGAAAACACAGTAAACGTAACAAAGTGAGCAAAATAAAGCATGTTCAAGAGCATTCTAATGACCCACAGAGGTTCTCAACCCTAACCCTAACC
>NW_026914119.1:0-3959 GCF_034315485.1 Pezoporus occidentalis | reverse complement strand
AAAACCAGCAGGGAAAGCTAGTGCTGGGCCTCTTCAGCACACAGGCTGCTTTGCAACGGTGTCACCATCATTGCAGTCTCTCCTCGGTTTCATACCTAAAACTCCATTTGAATCCAAATTCTCAGCTGGTCGCTCTCAGCTTGCCCAGCAGCACAGTGAGTACAGCACGAACAGAAGTGTCCCATGCATCCATAGTTGCTTTCACTGCTCCCTTTCATACAGGAAAAGCATTTGAATGGAATCAGTTCAGAGCCTGCTCTCTGCTGGCAGCAACACAGTCAGCACAGAAAGAACAGTGGCATCTGCTCCCACAGCAGAAGAACCAGCAGGGAAAGCTAGTGCTGGGCCTCTTCAGCACACAGGCTGCTTTGCAACGGTGTCACCATCATTGCAGTCTCTCCTCGGTTTCATACCTAAAACTCCATTTGAATCCAAATTCTCAGCTGGTCGCTCTCAGCTGCCCAGCAGCACAGTGAGTACAGCACGAACGTTTGGCTTCTGCTCCCACAGCAGAAGAGCCAGGATTGAAAGCTTGTGCTGGACCTGTTCAGCACACAATCACCTTTACATTGGTGCATCCATCGTTGCTTTCACTGCTCCCTTTCATACAGGAAAAGCATTTGAATGGAATCAGTTCAGAGCCTGCTCTCTGCTGCGCAGCAACACAGTCAGCACAGAATGAACAGTGGCATCTGCTCCCACAGCAGAAGAACCAGCAGGGAAAGCTAGTGCTGGGCCTCTTCAGCACACAGGCTGCTTTGCAACGGTGTCACCATCATTGCAGTCTCTCCTCGGTTTCATACCTAAAACTCCATTTGAATCCAAATTCTCAGCTGGTCGCTTCAGCTGCCCAGCAGCACAGTGAGTACAGCACGAACGTTTGGCTTCTGCTCCCACAGCAGAAGAGCCAGGATTGAAAGCTTGTGCTGGACCTGTTCAGCACACAATAGCCTACATTGGTGCTGGGCCTCTTCAGCACACAGGCTGCTTTGCAACGGTGTCACCATCATTGCAGTCTCTCCTCGGTTTCATACCTAAAACTCCATTTGAATCCAAATTCTCAGCTGGTCGCTCTCAGCTGCCCAGCAGCACAGTGAGTACAGCACGAACGTTTGGCTTCTGCTCCCACAGCAGAAGAGCCAGGATTGAAAGCTTGTGCTGGACCTGTTCAGCACACAATCACCTTTACATTGGTGCATCCATCGTTGCTTTCACTGCTCCCTTTCATACAGGAAAAGCATTTGAATGGAATCAGTTCAGAGCCTGCTCTCTGCTGGCAGCAACACAGTCAGCACAGAAAGAACAGTGGCATCTGCTCCCACAGCAGAAGAACCAGCAGGGAAAGCTAGTGCTGGGCCTCTTCAGCACACAGGCTGCTTTGCAACGGTGTCACCATCATTGCAGTCTCTCCTCGGTTTCATACCTAAAACTCCATTTGAATCCAAATTCTCAGCTGGTCGCTCTCAGCTGCCCAGCAGCACAGTGAGTACAGCACGAACGTTTGGCTTCTGCTCCCACAGCAGAAGAGCCAGGATTGAAAGCTTGTGCTGGACCTGTTCAGCACACAATCACCTTTACATTGGTGCATCCATCGTTGCTTTCACTGCTCCCTTTCATACAGGAAAAGCATTTGAATGGAATCAGTTCAGAGCCTGCTCTCTGCTGGCAGCAACACAGTCAGCACAGAAAGAACAGTGGCATCTGCTCCCACAGCAGAAGAACCAGCAGGGAAAGCTAGTGCTGGGCCTCTTCAGCACACAGGCTGCTTTGCAACGGTGTCACCATCATTGCAGTCTCTCCTCGGTTTCATACCTAAAACTCCATTTGAATCCAAATTCTCAGCTGGTCTCTCTCAGCTGCCCAGCAGCACAGTGAGTACAGCACGAACGTTTGGCTTCTGCTCCCACAGCAGAAGAGCCAGGATTGAAAGCTTGTGCTGGACCTGTTCAGCACACAATCACCTTTACATTGGTGCATCCATCGTTGCTTTCACTGCTCCCTTTCATACAGGAAAAGCATTTGAATGGAATCAGTTCAGAGCCTGCTCTCTGCTGCGCAGCAACACAGTCAGCACAGAAAGAACAGTGGCATCTGCTCCCACAGCAGAAGAACCAGCAGGGAAAGCTAGTGCTGGGCCTCTTCAGCACACAGGCTGCTTTGCAACGGTGTCACCATCATTGCAGTCTCTCCTCGGTTTCATACCTAAAACTCCATTTGAATCCAAATTCTCAGCTGGTCGCTTTCAGTTGCCCAGCAGCACAGTGAGTACAGCACGAACGTTTGGCTTCTGCTCCCACAGCAGAAGAGCCAGGATTGAAAGCTTGTGCTGGACCTGTTCAGCACACAATCACCTTTACATTGGTGCATCCATCGTTGCTTTCACTGCTCCCTTTCATACAGGAAAAGCATTTGAATGGAATCAGTTCAGAGCCTGCTCTCTGCTGCGCAGCAACACAGTCAGCACAGAATGAACAGTGGCATCTGCTCCCACAGCAGAAGAACCAGCAGGGAAAGCTAGTGCTGGGCCTCTTCAGCACACAGGCTGCTTTGCAACGGTGTCACCATCATTGCAGTCTCTCCTCGGTTTCATACCTAAAACTCCATTTGAATCCAAATTCTCAGCTGGTCTCTCTCAGCTGCCCAGCAGCACAGTGAGTACAGCACGAACGTTTGGCTTCTGCTCCCACAGCAGAAGAGCCAGGATTGAAAGCTTGTGCTGGACCTGTTCAGCACACAATCACCTTTACATTGGTGCATCCATCGTTGCTTTCACTGCTCCCTTTCATACAGGAAAAGCATTTGAATGGAATCAGTTCAGAGCCTGCTCTCTGCTGCGCAGCAACACAGTCAGCACAGAATGAACAGTGGCATCTGCTCCCACAGCAGAAGAACCAGCAGGGAAAGCTAGTGCTGGGCCTCTTCAGCACACAGGCTGCTTTGCAACGGTGTCACCATCATTGCAGTCTCTCCTCGGTTTCATACCTAAAACTCCATTTGAATCCAAATTCTCAGCTGGTCGCTCTCAGTTGCCCAGCAGCACAGTGAGTACAGCACGAACGTTTGGCTTCTGCTCCCACAGCAGAAGTGTCAGGATTGAAAGCTTGTGCTGGACCTGTTCAGCACACAATCACCTTTACATTGGTGCATCCATCGTTGCTTTCACTGCTCCCTTTCATACAGGAAAAGCATTTGAATGGAATCAGTTCAGAGCCTGCTCTCTGCTGGCAGCAACACAGTCAGCACAGAAAGAACAGTGGCATCTGCTCCCACAGCAGAAGAACCAGCAGGGAAAGCTAGTGCTGGGCCTCTTCAGCACACAGGCTGCTTTGCAACGGTGTCACCATCATTGCAGTCTCTCCTCGGTTTCATACCTAAAACTCCATTTGAATCCAAATTCTCAGCTGGTCGCTTTCAGCTGCCCAGCAGCACAGTGAGTACAGCACGAACGTTTGGCTTCTGCTCCCACAGCAGAAGAGCCAGGATTGAAAGCTTGTGCTGGACCTGTTCAGCACACAATCACCTTTACATTGGTGCATCCATCGTTGCTTTCACTGCTCCCTTTCATACAGGAAAAGCATTTGAATGGAATCAGTTCAGAGCCTGCTCTCTGCTGGCAGCAACACAGTCAGCACAGAAAGAACAGTGGCATCTGCTCCCACAGCAGAAGAACCAGCAGGGAAAGCTAGTGCTGGGCCTCTTCAGCACACAGGCTGCTTTGCAACGGTGTCACCATCATTGCAGTCTCTCCTCGGTTTCATACCTAAAACTCCATTTGAATCCAAATTCTCAGCTGGTCGCTCTCAGTTGCCCAGCAGCACAGTGAGTACAGCACGAACGTTTGGCTTCTGCTCCCACAGCAGAAGAGCCAGGATTGAAAGCTTGTGCTGGACCTGTTCAGCACACAATCACCTTTACATTGGTGCATCCATCGTTGCTTTCACTGCTCCCTTCATACAGGA
>NW_026914118.1:0-16578 GCF_034315485.1 Pezoporus occidentalis | reverse complement strand
AAAAACTAGAGGTCACTCTCAGCTGCCCAGCAGCACAGTGAGTAGAGCACGAAGGTTTGGCCTCTGCTCCCACATTAGAAGAGAAAAAAGGGAAAGCTGGTGCTGGGATTCTTCAGCACACAGTCAGCTTTACAACGGTGCCTCCATCATTGCTGTCTCTGCTCACTTTCATACCTGAAAGAGAGTTTGAATGAATCCTCTCGGAAGCCTGCCCTCTGCTGCCCAGCAGCACTCTGAGGAGATCATGAACGTCTGGCCTCTGGCTCCCACAGCAGAAGAGCCAGGAGAGAAAGCTGCTTCTGGCAATCTTCAGCACATAGTCAGCTTTGCAACTTTGTCACCAGCAGTGCTGTGGCTCCTCGGTTTCATAGCTAAAAGTTCATTTGAGTCGTACCTCTCCGGATGGTGTCTAAGCTGCCCAGCAGCACAGTGAGTAGAGCACAAACGTTTGGCCTCTGCTCACACAGCCGAAGAGCCAGGAGTGAAAGCTTGTGCTACTAATCTTCAGCACACAGTCAGCTTTGCAAAGGTGCCTCCATTACTGGTGTCACTGCCCACTGTCAACAGGAAAAACATCAGAATGCATTCGCTCCAGAGCCTGTTCTCGGCTGCGCAGCAGCACTCTGAGTAGAGCATGAACTTTTGGCCTCTGCTCCCACAGCAGAAGAGCCGGGAGGGAAAGCTGGGGGTGGCATTCTTCAGCACAAAGTCAGCTTTGCAACGGTGCCTCCATCATTGCTTTCACTGCTCACTTTCATACCTGAAAGAGAGTTTGAATGAAACCACTCCGAAGCCTGCACTCTGCTGCCCAGCAACGCAGTGCGTAGATGCAGAAGGTTTGGCTTCTGTTCTCACAGCCGAAGAGGCAGGAGGGAACGGTGGTGCTAGTGATCTTCAGAACAGAGTCAGCTTTGCAACACTATCTCCATCCTTACTCTCAGGGCTCACTTTCATACGTGAGTTTGCATTTGAATGCTACCTCTCAGGAGCTTGCTGTCTGCTGCCCAGCAGCACACTGAGTAGAGCACGAACTTTTGGCCTCTGTTCTCACAGCCGAAGAGCCAGGAGGGAAAGCTGGGGCTGGGAATATACAGCACACAGTCAGCTTTGCAACGGAGTCACCATCTGTGCTCTCTGAGCTTTCAAACCTAAAAGTGCATTTGAATGCAAGCTCTCCAGAGCCTGCTCTCGGCTGCCCAGCAGCACAGTGAGTAGAGCATGAACTTTTGGCCTCTGCTCCCACAGCAGAAGAGCCGGGAGGGAAAGCTGGGGCTGGCATTCTTCAGCACACAGTCAGCTTTGCAACGGTGCCTCCATCATTGCTTTCACTGCTCACTTTCATACCTGAAAGAGAGTTTGAATGAAACCTCTTCGAAGCCTGCACTCTGCTGCCCAGCAACGCAGTGCGTAGATGCAGAAGGTTTGGCTTCTGTTCTCACAGCCGAAGAGGCAGGAGGGAAAGGTGGTGCTAGTGATCTTCAGAACAGAGTCAGCTTTGCAACACTATCTCCATCCTTACTTTCAGGGCTCACTTTCATACGTGAGTTTGCATTTGAATGCTACCTCTCAGGAGCTTGCTGTCTGCTGCCCAGCAGCACACTGAGTAAGCACGAACTTTTGGCCTCTGTTCTCACAGCCGAAGAGCCAGGAGGGAAAGCTGGGCCTGGGAATCTTCAGCACACAGTCAGCTTTGCAACGGAGTCACCATCTGTGCTCTCTGAGCTTTCAAACCTAAAAGTGCATTTGAATGCAAGCTCTCCAGAGCCTGCTCTCGGCTGCCCAGCAGCATAGTGAGTAGAGCACCAACGTTTGGGTTCTGCTCCCACAGTAGAAGAGCCAGGAGGGAAAGATCGTGCTGGGCCTCTTCAGCACACAGTCAGCTTTACAAGGGTGTCACCATCATGCCTGTTCACTGCTCACTTTCATACGTAAAAGTCTATTTGTATTGTACCTCTCCGGGGCTTGCTCTAGGGGACCCAGGAGCACAGCGAGGAGGGCACGAACGTTTGCCCTCTGTTCCCACAGCCGAAGACGAATGAAAAAAGCTGGTGCTGGGCCTCTTCAGCACCCAGCTTTGCAACGGTGCCTCCATCATTGCAGCTTCTCCTCGGTTTAATGCCTAAAAGACAATTTGAATAAAAACTGGAGGTCACTCTCAGCTGCCCAGCAGCACAGTGAGTAGAGCACGAACGTTTGGCCTCTGCTCCCACATTAGAAGAGAAAAAAGGGAAAGCTGGTGCTGGGATTCTTCAGCACACAGTCAGCTTTACAACGGTGCCTCCATCATTGCTGTCTCTGCTCACTTTCATACCTGAAAGAGAGTTTGAATGAATCCTCTCGGAAGCCTGCCCTCTGCTGCCCAGCAGCACTCTGAGGAGATCATGAACGTCTGGCCTCTGGCTCCCACAGCAGAAGAGCCAGGAGAGAAAGCTGCTTCTGGCAATCTTCAGCACATAGTCAGCTTTGCAACTTTGTCACCAGCAGTGCTGTGGCTCCTCGGTTTCATAGCTAAAAGTTCATTTGAGTCGTACCTCTCCGGATGGTGTCTAAGCTGCCCAGCAGCACAGTGAGTAGAGCACAAACGTTTGGCCTCTGCTCACACAGCCGAAGAGCCAGGAGTGAAAGCTTGTGCTACTAATCTTCAGCACACAGTCAGCTTTGCAAAGGTGCCTCCATTACTGGTGTCACTGCCCACTGTCAACAGGAAAAACATCAGAATGCATTCGCTCCAGAGCCTGTTCTCGGCTGCGCAGCAGCACTCTGAGTAGAGCATGAACTTTTGGCCTCTGCTCCCACAGCAGAAGAGCCGGGAGGGAAAGCTGGGGGTGGCATTCTTCAGCACAAAGTCAGCTTTGCAACGGTGCCTCCATCATTGCTTTCACTGCTCACTTTCATACCTGAAAGAGAGTTTGAATGAAACCACTCCGAAGCCTGCACTCTGCTGCCCAGCAACGCAGTGCGTAGATGCAGAAGGTTTGGCTTCTGTTCTCACAGCCGAAGAGGCAGGAGGGAACGGTGGTGCTAGTGATCTTCAGAACAGAGTCAGCTTTGCAACACTATCTCCATCCTTACTCTCAGGGCTCACTTTCATACGTGAGTTTGCATTTGAATGCTACCTCTCAGGAGCTTGCTGTCTGCTGCCCAGCAGCACACTGAGTAGAGCACGAACTTTTGGCCTCTGTTCTCACAGCCGAAGAGCCAGGAGGGAAAGCTGGGGCTGGGAATATACAGCACACAGTCAGCTTTGCAACGGAGTCACCATCTGTGCTCTCTGAGCTTTCAAACCTAAAAGTGCATTTGAATGCAAGCTCTCCAGAGCCTGCTCTCGGCTGCCCAGCAGCACAGTGAGTAGAGCATGAACTTTTGGCCTCTGCTCCCACAGCAGAAGAGCCGGGAGGGAAAGCTGGGGCTGGCATTCTTCAGCACACAGTCAGCTTTGCAACGGTGCCTCCATCATTGCTTTCACTGCTCACTTTCATACCTGAAAGAGAGTTTGAATGAAACCTCTTCGAAGCCTGCACTCTGCTGCCCAGCAACGCAGTGCGTAGATGCAGAAGGTTTGGCTTCTGTTCTCACAGCCGAAGAGGCAGGAGGGAAAGGTGGTGCTAGTGATCTTCAGAACAGAGTCAGCTTTGCAACACTATCTCCATCCTTACTTTCAGGGCTCACTTTCATACGTGAGTTTGCATTTGAATGCTACCTCTCAGGAGCTTGCTGTCTGCTGCCCAGCAGCACACTGAGTAAGCACGAACTTTTGGCCTCTGTTCTCACAGCCGAAGAGCCAGGAGGGAAAGCTGGGCCTGGGAATCTTCAGCACACAGTCAGCTTTGCAACGGAGTCACCATCTGTGCTCTCTGAGCTTTCAAACCTAAAAGTGCATTTGAATGCAAGCTCTCCAGAGCCTGCTCTCGGCTGCCCAGCAGCATAGTGAGTAGAGCACCAACGTTTGGGTTCTGCTCCCACAGTAGAAGAGCCAGGAGGGAAAGATCGTGCTGGGCCTCTTCAGCACACAGTCAGCTTTACAAGGGTGTCACCATCATGCCTGTTCACTGCTCACTTTCATACGTAAAAGTCTATTTGTATTGTACCTCTCCGGGGCTTGCTCTAGGGGACCCAGGAGCACAGCGAGGAGGGCACGAACGTTTGCCCTCTGTTCCCACAGCCGAAGACGAATGAAAAAAGCTGGTGCTGGGCCTCTTCAGCACCCAGCTTTGCAACGGTGCCTCCATCATTGCAGCTTCTCCTCGGTTTAATGCCTAAAAGACAATTTGAATAAAAACTGGAGGTCACTCTCAGCTGCCCAGCAGCACAGTGAGTAGAGCACGAACGTTTGGCCTCTGCTCCCACATTAGAAGAGAAAAAAGGGAAAGCTGGTGCTGGGATTCTTCAGCACACAGTCAGCTTTACAACGGTGCCTCCATCATTGCTGTCTCTGCTCACTTTCATACCTGAAAGAGAGTTTGAATGAATCCTCTCGGAAGCCTGCCCTCTGCTGCCCAGCAGCACTCTGAGGAGATCATGAACGTCTGGCCTCTGGCTCCCACAGCAGAAGAGCCAGGAGAGAAAGCTGCTTCTGGCAATCTTCAGCACATAGTCAGCTTTGCAACTTTGTCACCAGCAGTGCTGTGGCTCCTCGGTTTCATAGCTAAAAGTTCATTTGAGTCGTACCTCTCCGGATGGTGTCTAAGCTGCCCAGCAGCACAGTGAGTAGAGCACAAACGTTTGGCCTCTGCTCACACAGCCGAAGAGCCAGGAGTGAAAGCTTGTGCTACTAATCTTCAGCACACAGTCAGCTTTGCAAAGGTGCCTCCATTACTGGTGTCACTGCCCACTGTCAACAGGAAAAACATCAGAATGCATTCGCTCCAGAGCCTGCTCTCGGCTGCGCAGCAGCACTCTGAGTAGAGCATGAACTTTTGGCCTCTGCTCCCACAGCAGAAGAGCCGGGAGGGAAAGCTGGGGGTGGCATTCTTCAGCACAAAGTCAGCTTTGCAACGGTGCCTCCATCATTGCTTTCACTGCTCACTTTCATACCTGAAAGAGAGTTTGAATGAAACCACTCCGAAGCCTGCACTCTGCTGCCCAGCAACGCAGTGCGTAGATGCAGAAGGTTTGGCTTCTGTTCTCACAGCCGAAGAGGCAGGAGGGAACGGTGGTGCTAGTGATCTTCAGAACAGAGTCAGCTTTGCAACACTATCTCCATCCTTACTCTCAGGGCTCACTTTCATACGTGAGTTTGCATTTGAATGCTACCTCTCAGGAGCTTGCTGTCTGCTGCCCAGCAGCACACTGAGTAGAGCACGAACTTTTGGCCTCTGTTCTCACAGCCGAAGAGCCAGGAGGGAAAGCTGGGGCTGGGAATATACAGCACACAGTCAGCTTTGCAACGGAGTCACCATCTGTGCTCTCTCCTAGCTTTCAAACCTAAAAGTGCATTTGAATGCAAGCTCTCCAGAGCCTGCTCTCGGCTGCCCAGCAGCACAGTGAGTAGAGCATGAACTTTTGGCCTCTGCTCCCACAGCAGAAGAGCCGGGAGGGAAAGCTGGGGCTGGCATTCTTCAGCACACAGTCAGCTTTGCAACGGTGCCTCCATCATTGCTTTCACTGCTCACTTTCATACCTGAAAGAGAGTTTGAATGAAACCTCTTCGAAGCCTGCACTCTGCTGCCCAGCAACGCAGTGCGTAGATGCAGAAGGTTTGGCTTCTGTTCTCACAGCCGAAGAGGCAGGAGGGAAAGGTGGTGCTAGTGATCTTCAGAACAGAGTCAGCTTTGCAACACTATCTCCATCCTTACTTTCAGGGCTCACTTTCATACGTGAGTTTGCATTTGAATGCTACCTCTCAGGAGCTTGCTGTCTGCTGCCCAGCAGCACACTGAGTAAGCACGAACTTTTGGCCTCTGTTCTCACAGCCGAAGAGCCAGGAGGGAAAGCTGGGCCTGGGAATCTTCAGCACACAGTCAGCTTTGCAACGGAGTCACCATCTGTGCTCTCTGAGCTTTCAAACCTAAAAGTGCATTTGAATGCAAGCTCTCCAGAGCCTGCTCTCGGCTGCCCAGCAGCATAGTGAGTAGAGCACCAACGTTTGGGTTCTGCTCCCACAGTAGAAGAGCCAGGAGGGAAAGATCGTGCTGGGCCTCTTCAGCACACAGTCAGCTTTACAAGGGTGTCACCATCATGCCTGTTCACTGCTCACTTTCATACGTAAAAGTCTATTTGTATTGTACCTCTCCGGGGCTTGCTCTAGGGGACCCAGGAGCACAGCGAGGAGGGCACGAACGTTTGCCCTCTGTTCCCACAGCCGAAGACGAATGAAAAAAGCTGGTGCTGGGCCTCTTCAGCACCCAGCTTTGCAACGGTGCCTCCATCATTGCAGCTTCTCCTCGGTTTAATGCCTAAAAGACAATTTGAATAAAAACTGGAGGTCACTCTCAGCTGCCCAGCAGCACAGTGAGTAGAGCACGAACGTTTGGCCTCTGCTCCCACATTAGAAGAGAAAAAAGGGAAAGCTGGTGCTGGGATTCTTCAGCACACAGTCAGCTTTACAACGGTGCCTCCATCATTGCTGTCTCTGCTCACTTTCATACCTGAAAGAGAGTTTGAATGAATCCTCTCGGAAGCCTGCCCTCTGCTGCCCAGCAGCACTCTGAGGAGATCATGAACGTCTGGCCTCTGGCTCCCACAGCAGAAGAGCCAGGAGAGAAAGCTGCTTCTGGCAATCTTCAGCACATAGTCAGCTTTGCAACTTTGTCACCAGCAGTGCTGTGGCTCCTCGGTTTCATAGCTAAAAGTTCATTTGAGTCGTACCTCTCCGGATGGTGTCTAAGCTGCCCAGCAGCACAGTGAGTAGAGCACAAACGTTTGGCCTCTGCTCACACAGCCGAAGAGCCAGGAGTGAAAGCTTGTGCTACTAATCTTCAGCACACAGTCAGCTTTGCAAAGGTGCCTCCATTACTGGTGTCACTGCCCACTGTCAACAGGAAAAACATCAGAATGCATTCGCTCCAGAGCCTGCTCTCGGCTGCGCAGCAGCACTCTGAGTAGAGCATGAACTTTTGGCCTCTGCTCCCACAGCAGCAAGAGCCGGGAGGGAAAGCTGGGGGTGGCATTCTTCAGCACAAAGTCAGCTTTGCAACGGTGCCTCCATCATTGCTTTCACTGCTCACTTTCATACCTGAAAGAGAGTTTGAATGAAACCACTCCGAAGCCTGCACTCTGCTGCCCAGCAACGCAGTGCGTAGATGCAGAAGGTTTGGCTTCTGTTCTCACAGCCGAAGAGGCAGGAGGGAACGGTGGTGCTAGTGATCTTCAGAACAGAGTCAGCTTTGCAACACTATCTCCATCCTTACTCTCAGGGCTCACTTTCATACGTGAGTTTGCATTTGAATGCTACCTCTCAGGAGCTTGCTGTCTGCTGCCCAGCAGCACACTGAGTAGAGCACGAACTTTTGGCCTCTGTTCTCACAGCCGAAGAGCCAGGAGGGAAAGCTGGGGCTGGGAATATACAGCACACAGTCAGCTTTGCAACGGAGTCACCATCTGTGCTCTCTGAGCTTTCAAACCTAAAAGTGCATTTGAATGCAAGCTCTCCAGAGCCTGCTCTCGGCTGCCCAGCAGCACAGTGAGTAGAGCATGAACTTTTGGCCTCTGCTCCCACAGCAGAAGAGCCGGGAGGGAAAGCTGGGGCTGGCATTCTTCAGCACACAGTCAGCTTTGCAACGGTGCCTCCATCATTGCTTTCACTGCTCACTTTCATACCTGAAAGAGAGTTTGAATGAAACCTCTTCGAAGCCTGCACTCTGCTGCCCAGCAACGCAGTGCGTAGATGCAGAAGGTTTGGCTTCTGTTCTCACAGCCGAAGAGGCAGGAGGGAAAGGTGGTGCTAGTGATCTTCAGAACAGAGTCAGCTTTGCAACACTATCTCCATCCTTACTTTCAGGGCTCACTTTCATACGTGAGTTTGCATTTGAATGCTACCTCTCAGGAGCTTGCTGTCTGCTGCCCAGCAGCACACTGAGTAAGCACGAACTTTTGGCCTCTGTTCTCACAGCCGAAGAGCCAGGAGGGAAAGCTGGGCCTGGGAATCTTCAGCACACAGTCAGCTTTGCAACGGAGTCACCATCTGTGCTCTCTGAGCTTTCAAACCTAAAAGTGCATTTGAATGCAAGCTCTCCAGAGCCTGCTCTCGGCTGCCCAGCAGCATAGTGAGTAGAGCACCAACGTTTGGGTTCTGCTCCCACAGTAGAAGAGCCAGGAGGGAAAGATCGTGCTGGGCCTCTTCAGCACACAGTCAGCTTTACAAGGGTGTCACCATCATGCCTGTTCACTGCTCACTTTCATACGTAAAAGTCTATTTGTATTGTACCTCTCCGGGGCTTGCTCTAGGGGACCCAGGAGCACAGCGAGGAGGGCACGAACGTTTGCCCTCTGTTCCCACAGCCGAAGACGAATGAAAAAAGCTGGTGCTGGGCCTCTTCAGCACCCAGCTTTGCAACGGTGCCTCCATCATTGCAGCTTCTCCTCGGTTTAATGCCTAAAAGACAATTTGAATAAAAACTGGAGGTCACTCTCAGCTGCCCAGCAGCACAGTGAGTAGAGCACGAACGTTTGGCCTCTGCTCCCACATTAGAAGAGAAAAAAGGGAAAGCTGGTGCTGGGATTCTTCAGCACACAGTCAGCTTTACAACGGTGCCTCCATCATTGCTGTCTCTGCTCACTTTCATACCTGAAAGAGAGTTTGAATGAATCCTCTCGGAAGCCTGCCCTCTGCTGCCCAGCAGCACTCTGAGGAGATCATGAACGTCTGGCCTCTGGCTCCCACAGCAGAAGAGCCAGGAGAGAAAGCTGCTTCTGGCAATCTTCAGCACATAGTCAGCTTTGCAACTTTGTCACCAGCAGTGCTGTGGCTCCTCGGTTTCATAGCTAAAAGTTCATTTGAGTCGTACCTCTCCGGATGGTGTCTAAGCTGCCCAGCAGCACAGTGAGTAGAGCACAAACGTTTGGCCTCTGCTCACACAGCCGAAGAGCCAGGAGTGAAAGCTTGTGCTACTAATCTTCAGCACACAGTCAGCTTTGCAAAGGTGCCTCCATTACTGGTGTCACTGCCCACTGTCAACAGGAAAAACATCAGAATGCATTCGCTCCAGAGCCTGTTCTCGGCTGCGCAGCAGCACTCTGAGTAGAGCATGAACTTTTGGCCTCTGCTCCCACAGCAGAAGAGCCGGGAGGGAAAGCTGGGGGTGGCATTCTTCAGCACAAAGTCAGCTTTGCAACGGTGCCTCCATCATTGCTTTCACTGCTCACTTTCATACCTGAAAGAGAGTTTGAATGAAACCACTCCGAAGCCTGCACTCTGCTGCCCAGCAACGCAGTGCGTAGATGCAGAAGGTTTGGCTTCTGTTCTCACAGCCGAAGAGGCAGGAGGGAACGGTGGTGCTAGTGATCTTCAGAACAGAGTCAGCTTTGCAACACTATCTCCATCCTTACTCTCAGGGCTCACTTTCATACGTGAGTTTGCATTTGAATGCTACCTCTCAGGAGCTTGCTGTCTGCTGCCCAGCAGCACACTGAGTAGAGCACGAACTTTTGGCCTCTGTTCTCACAGCCGAAGAGCCAGGAGGGAAAGCTGGGGCTGGGAATATACAGCACACAGTCAGCTTTGCAACGGAGTCACCATCTGTGCTCTCTCTGAGCTTTCAAACCTAAAAGTGCATTTGAATGCAAGCTCTCCAGAGCCTGCTCTCGGCTGCCCAGCAGCACAGTGAGTAGAGCATGAACTTTTGGCCTCTGCTCCCACAGCAGAAGAGCCGGGAGGGAAAGCTGGGGCTGGCATTCTTCAGCACACAGTCAGCTTTGCAACGGTGCCTCCATCATTGCTTTCACTGCTCACTTTCATACCTGAAAGAGAGTTTGAATGAAACCTCTTCGAAGCCTGCACTCTGCTGCCCAGCAACGCAGTGCGTAGATGCAGAAGGTTTGGCTTCTTTTCTCACAGCCGAAGAGGCAGGAGGGAAAGGTGGTGCTAGTGATCTTCAGAACAGAGTCAGCTTTGCAACACTATCTCCATCCTTACTCTCAGGGCTCACTTTCATACGTGAGTTTGCATTTGAATGCTACCTCTCAGGAGCTTGCTGTCTGCTGCCCAGCAGCACACTGAGTAGAGCACGAACTTTTGGCCTCTGTTCTCACAGCCGAAGAGCCAGGAGGGAAAGCTGGGCCTGGGAATCTTCAGCACACAGTCAGCTTTGCAACGGAGTCACCATCTGTGCTCTCTGAGCTTTCAAACCTAAAAGTGCATTTGAATGCAAGCTCTCCAGAGCCTGCTCTCGGCTGCCCAGCAGCATAGTGAGTAGAGCACCAACGTTTGGGTTCTGCTCCCACAGTAGAAGAGCCAGGAGGGAAAGATCGTGCTGGGCCTCTTCAGCACACAGTCAGCTTTACAAGGGTGTCACCATCATGCCTGTTCACTGCTCACTTTCATACGTAAAAGTCTATTTGTATTGTACCTCTCCGGGGCTTGCTCTAGGGGACCCAGGAGCACAGCGAGGAGGGCACGAACGTTTGCCCTCTGTTCCCACAGCCGAAGACGAATGAAAAAAGCTGGTGCTGGGCCTCTTCAGCACCCAGCTTTGCAACGGTGCCTCCATCATTGCAGCTTCTCCTCGGTTTAATGCCTAAAAGACAATTTGAATAAAAACTGGAGGTCACTCTCAGCTGCCCAGCAGCACAGTGAGTAGAGCACGAACGTTTGGCCTCTGCTCCCACATTAGAAGAGAAAAAAGGGAAAGCTGGTGCTGGGATTCTTCAGCACACAGTCAGCTTTACAACGGTGCCTCCATCATTGCTGTCTCTGCTCACTTTCATACCTGAAAGAGAGTTTGAATGAATCCTCTCGGAAGCCTGCCCTCTGCTGCCCAGCAGCACTCTGAGGAGATCATGAACGTCTGGCCTCTGGCTCCCACAGCAGAAGAGCCAGGAGAGAAAGCTGCTTCTGGCAATCTTCAGCACATAGTCAGCTTTGCAACTTTGTCACCAGCAGTGCTGTGGCTCCTCGGTTTCATAGCTAAAAGTTCATTTGAGTCGTACCTCTCCGGATGGTGTCTAAGCTGCCCAGCAGCACAGTGAGTAGAGCACAAACGTTTGGCCTCTGCTCACACAGCCGAAGAGCCAGGAGTGAAAGCTTGTGCTACTAATCTTCAGCACACAGTCAGCTTTGCAAAGGTGCCTCCATTACTGGTGTCACTGCCCACTGTCAACAGGAAAAACATCAGAATGCATTCGCTCCAGAGCCTGCTCTCGGCTGCGCAGCAGCACTCTGAGTAGAGCATGAACTTTTGGCCTCTGCTCCCACAGCAGAAGAGCCGGGAGGGAAAGCTGGGGGTGGCATTCTTCAGCACAAAGTCAGCTTTGCAACGGTGCCTCCATCATTGCTTTCACTGCTCACTTTCATACCTGAAAGAGAGTTTGAATGAAACCACTCCGAAGCCTGCACTCTGCTGCCCAGCAACGCAGTGCGTAGATGCAGAAGGTTTGGCTTCTGTTCTCACAGCCGAAGAGGCAGGAGGGAACGGTGGTGCTAGTGATCTTCAGAACAGAGTCAGCTTTGCAACACTATCTCCATCCTTACTCTCAGGGCTCACTTTCATACGTGAGTTTGCATTTGAATGCTACCTCTCAGGAGCTTGCTGTCTGCTGCCCAGCAGCACACTGAGTAGAGCACGAACTTTTGGCCTCTGTTCTCACAGCCGAAGAGCCAGGAGGGAAAGCTGGGGCTGGGAATATACAGCACACAGTCAGCTTTGCAACGGAGTCACCATCTGTGCTCTCTGAGCTTTCAAACCTAAAAGTGCATTTGAATGCAAGCTCTCCAGAGCCTGCTCTCGGCTGCCCAGCAGCACAGTGAGTAGAGCATGAACTTTTGGCCTCTGCTCCCACAGCAGAAGAGCCGGGAGGGAAAGCTGGGGCTGGCATTCTTCAGCACACAGTCAGCTTTGCAACGGTGCCTCCATCATTGCTTTCACTGCTCACTTTCATACCTGAAAGAGAGTTTGAATGAAACCTCTTCGAAGCCTGCACTCTGCTGCCCAGCAACGCAGTGCGTAGATGCAGAAGGTTTGGCTTCTGTTCTCACAGCCGAAGAGGCAGGAGGGAAAGGTGGTGCTAGTGATCTTCAGAACAGAGTCAGCTTTGCAACACTATCTCCATCCTTACTTTCAGGGCTCACTTTCATACGTGAGTTTGCATTTGAATGCTACCTCTCAGGAGCTTGCTGTCTGCTGCCCAGCAGCACACTGAGTAAGCACGAACTTTTGGCCTCTGTTCTCACAGCCGAAGAGCCAGGAGGGAAAGCTGGGCCTGGGAATCTTCAGCACACAGTCAGCTTTGCAACGGAGTCACCATCTGTGCTCTCTGAGCTTTCAAACCTAAAAGTGCATTTGAATGCAAGCTCTCCAGAGCCTGCTCTCGGCTGCCCAGCAGCATAGTGAGTAGAGCACCAACGTTTGGGTTCTGCTCCCACAGTAGAAGAGCCAGGAGGGAAAGATCGTGCTGGGCCTCTTCAGCACACAGTCAGCTTTACAAGGGTGTCACCATCATGCCTGTTCACTGCTCACTTTCATACGTAAAAGTCTATTTGTATTGTACCTCTCCGGGGCTTGCTCTAGGGGACCCAGGAGCACAGCGAGGAGGGCACGAACGTTTGCCCTCTGTTCCCACAGCCGAAGACGAATGAAAAAAGCTGGTGCTGGGCCTCTTCAGCACCCAGCTTTGCAACGGTGCCTCCATCATTGCAGCTTCTCCTCGGTTTAATGCCTAAAAGACAATTTGAATAAAAACTGGAGGTCACTCTCAGCTGCCCAGCAGCACAGTGAGTAGAGCACGAACGTTTGGCCTCTGCTCCCACATTAGAAGAGAAAAAAGGGAAAGCTGGTGCTGGGATTCTTCAGCACACAGTCAGCTTTACAACGGTGCCTCCATCATTGCTGTCTCTGCTCACTTTCATACCTGAAAGAGAGTTTGAATGAATCCTCTCGGAAGCCTGCCCTCTGCTGCCCAGCAGCACTCTGAGGAGATCATGAACGTCTGGCCTCTGGCTCCCACAGCAGAAGAGCCAGGAGAGAAAGCTGCTTCTGGCAATCTTCAGCACATAGTCAGCTTTGCAACTTTGTCACCAGCAGTGCTGTGGCTCCTCGGTTTCATAGCTAAAAGTTCATTTGAGTCGTACCTCTCCGGATGGTGTCTAAGCTGCCCAGCAGCACAGTGAGTAGAGCACAAACGTTTGGCCTCTGCTCACACAGCCGAAGAGCCAGGAGTGAAAGCTTGTGCTACTAATCTTCAGCACACAGTCAGCTTTGCAAAGGTGCCTCCATTACTGGTGTCACTGCCCACTGTCAACAGGAAAAACATCAGAATGCATTCGCTCCAGAGCCTGCTCTCGGCTGCGCAGCAGCACTCTGAGTAGAGCATGAACTTTTGGCCTCTGCTCCCACAGCAGAAGAGCCGGGAGGGAAAGCTGGGGGTGGCATTCTTCAGCACAAAGTCAGCTTTGCAACGGTGCCTCCATCATTGCTTTCACTGCTCACTTTCATACCTGAAAGAGAGTTTGAATGAAACCACTCCGAAGCCTGCACTCTGCTGCCCAGCAACGCAGTGCGTAGATGCAGAAGGTTTGGCTTCTGTTCTCACAGCCGAAGAGGCAGGAGGGAACGGTGGTGCTAGTGATCTTCAGAACAGAGTCAGCTTTGCAACACTATCTCCATCCTTACTCTCAGGGCTCACTTTCATACGTGAGTTTGCATTTGAATGCTACCTCTCAGGAGCTTGCTGTCTGCTGCCCAGCAGCACACTGAGTAGAGCACGAACTTTTGGCCTCTGTTCTCACAGCCGAAGAGCCAGGAGGGAAAGCTGGGGCTGGGAATATACAGCACACAGTCAGCTTTGCAACGGAGTCACCATCTGTGCTCTCTGAGCTTTCAAACCTAAAAGTGCATTTGAATGCAAGCTCTCCAGAGCCTGCTCTCGGCTGCCCAGCAGCACAGTGAGTAGAGCATGAACTTTTGGCCTCTGCTCCCACAGCAGAAGAGCCGGGAGGGAAAGCTGGGGCTGGCATTCTTCAGCACACAGTCAGCTTTGCAACGGTGCCTCCATCATTGCTTTCACTGCTCACTTTCATACCTGAAAGAGAGTTTGAATGAAACCTCTTCGAAGCCTGCACTCTGCTGCCCAGCAACGCAGTGCGTAGATGCAGAAGGTTTGGCTTCTGTTCTCACAGCCGAAGAGGCAGGAGGGAAAGGTGGTGCTAGTGATCTTCAGAACAGAGTCAGCTTTGCAACACTATCTCCATCCTTACTTTCAGGGCTCACTTTCATACGTGAGTTTGCATTTGAATGCTACCTCTCAGGAGCTTGCTGTCTGCTGCCCAGCAGCACACTGAGTAAGCACGAACTTTTGGCCTCTGTTCTCACAGCCGAAGAGCCAGGAGGGAAAGCTGGGCCTGGGAATCTTCAGCACACAGTCAGCTTTGCAACGGAGTCACCATCTGTGCTCTCTGAGCTTTCAAACCTAAAAGTGCATTTGAATGCAAGCTCTCCAGAGCCTGCTCTCGGCTGCCCAGCAGCATAGTGAGTAGAGCACCAACGTTTGGGTTCTGCTCCCACAGTAGAAGAGCCAGGAGGGAAAGATCGTGCTGGGCCTCTTCAGCACACAGTCAGCTTTACAAGGGTGTCACCATCATGCCTGTTCACTGCTCACTTTCATACGTAAAAGTCTATTTGTATTGTACCTCTCCGGGGCTTGCTCTAGGGGACCCAGGAGCACAGCGAGGAGGGCACGAACGTTTGCCCTCTGTTCCCACAGCCGAAGACGAATGAAAAAAGCTGGTGCTGGGCCTCTTCAGCACCCAGCTTTGCAACGGTGCCTCCATCATTGCAGTTTCTCCTCGGTTTAATGCCTAAAAGACAATTTGAATAAAAACTGGAGGTCACTCTCAGCTGCCCAGCAGCACAGTGAGTAGAGCACGAACGTTTGGCCTCTGCTCCCACATTAGAAGAGAAAAAAGGGAAAGCTGGTGCTGGGATTCTTCAGCACACAGTCAGCTTTACAACGGTGCCTCCATCATTGCTGTCTCTGCTCACTTTCATACCTGAAAGAGAGTTTGAATGAATCCTCTCGGAAGCCTGCCCTCTGCTGCCCAGCAGCACTCTGAGGAGATCATGAACGTCTGGCCTCTGGCTCCCACAGCAGAAGAGCCAGGAGAGAAAGCTGCTTCTGGCAATCTTCAGCACATAGTCAGCTTTGCAACTTTGTCACCAGCAGTGCTGTGGCTCCTCGGTTTCATAGCTAAAAGTTCATTTGAGTCGTACCTCTCCGGATGGTGTCTAAGCTGCCCAGCAGCACAGTGAGTAGAGCACAAACGTTTGGCCTCTGCTCACACAGCCGAAGAGCCAGGAGTGAAAGCTTGTGCTACTAATCTTCAGCACACAGTCAGCTTTGCAAAGGTGCCTCCATTACTGGTGTCACTGCCCACTGTCAACAGGAAAAACATCAGAATGCATTCGCTCCAGAGCCTGCTCTCGGCTGCGCAGCAGCACTCTGAGTAGAGCATGAACTTTTGGCCTCTGCTCCCACAGCAGAAGAGCCGGGAGGGAAAGCTGGGGGTGGCATTCTTCAGCACAAAGTCAGCTTTGCAACGGTGCCTCCATCATTGCTTTCACTGCTCACTTTCATACCTGAAAGAGAGTTTGAATGAAACCACTCCGAAGCCTGCACTCTGCTGCCCAGCAACGCAGTGCGTAGATGCAGAAGGTTTGGCTTCTGTTCTCACAGCCGAAGAGGCAGGAGGGAACGGTGGTGCTAGTGATCTTCAGAACAGAGTCAGCTTTGCAACACTATCTCCATCCTTACTCTCAGGGCTCACTTTCATACGTGAGTTTGCATTTGAATGCTACCTCTCAGGAGCTTGCTGTCTGCTGCCCAGCAGCACACTGAGTAGAGCACGAACTTTTGGCCTCTGTTCTCACAGCCGAAGAGCCAGGAGGGAAAGCTGGGGCTGGGAATATACAGCACACAGTCAGCTTTGCAACGGAGTCACCATCTGTGCTCTCTCCTAGCTTTCAAACCTAAAAGTGCATTTGAATGCAAGCTCTCCAGAGCCTGCTCTCGGCTGCCCAGCAGCACAGTGAGTAGAGCATGAACTTTTGGCCTCTGCTCCCACAGCAGAAGAGCCGGGAGGGAAAGCTGGGGCTGGCATTCTTCAGCACACAGTCAGCTTTGCAATGGTGCCTCCATCATTGCTTTCACTGCTCACTTTCATACCTGAAAGAGAGTTTGAATGAAACCTCTTCGAAGCCTGCACTCTGCTGCCCAGCAACGCAGTGCGTAGATGCAGAAGGTTTGGCTTCTGTTCTCACAGCCGAAGAGGCAGGAGGGAAAGGTGGTGCTAGTGATCTTCAGAACAGAGTCAGCTTTGCAACACTATCTCCATCCTTACTCTCAGGGCTCACTTTCATACGTGAGTTTGCATTTGAATGCTACCTCTCAGGAGCTTGCTGTCTGCTGCCCAGCAGCACACTGAGTAAGCAC
>NW_026914115.1:0-4454 GCF_034315485.1 Pezoporus occidentalis | reverse complement strand
CACTGCAGCTTTGGTAAAAGCAGCCTGCTGCTATGGGCCACAGCAGGTGCTGCTCTCAGTCCCCCAAAGGCTTCCCCACCCCCCCAACCTACAGATATAACTAGCTGTACCATCACATGTGATAAACAGTTGTGCTGTGCACCTTCCCTTACACTACCATTCCCACCCTTCCAGTAAAGTGAAGACAGAGACTCTGGGGGGAAACATGGGAGGAAAAGTTTTAAATTGAGTCTTGCTTGTGGTTTTTTTTTTCTGTGTGGAATTAATGGAGTTTCAGGGCTCGGCATCTACAAAATGTGATCTCTGTAACTGTTTTTAATAACTAACATCCAACCCAAAACTCCGAAAACAGCTGTTACTAGACATTACTGTGATGAGGGGGAAATGCTAGGGGATCAAGAATAAAATTTTTTGGAGGCCATGTCAGCTGGTGAAAAACAGAAAAAAAAATTGTCTTTATATATGCAGCTGGTATTTTTTTTCCATAATAACAAACATCACAGAAATATTCCAAAACATTTGCACCAAACTGTTACATAAATATTAGTTACTTAGAAAATCAAGGTTTTTTTTATTTACTCAATTTTGGTAGAGCCCAGTCAACTTCATTTATGCACCTAAGAGCTCCCAATAAAAAAAAAAAAACCAAAAAAAAAAAAAAACAAAAAAAAACCAAAAACCCAAAAAAAAGATAGTATCCATAAACTTTCTGTTCTATCATAAGCTACAGCAACATACAGTTCTGTCATAAGAGCATCTGTTTCTGGAAGGCATATTCCCCAGCAATTTGGGGAGGGCTGAGTAAAAAGGGGATGTATCTTGAGATTTGTTTTTCATGAAACCCAAAAATTCTTAACTACAAATCAGAAGGTTTTGAGTTTTATAATGGAAGATGGGGAGGGTGGTGCTAAGTGTTCGGGGATAGAACTAAAAAACTATTCTTATGCAAGGAAGAAAAATTTATTTTACACACATTCAGTGGCCCCCCCCATGACTATCCCCCATTCAGTTCACCTGTGGCTGTTTGTATGCCTCATGTTTTGGCCCTTTTTTCATCACTCACCCTGTCAGTCCCAGCACGGAGAGACACCCTGCTTGGCCAAACTGTGATTTGTTTTATGACTGCTTTGTAAGAACATAAGTAACTAAAGGGATCTAAAAATTTTGCAGTGATTATCTGGTAATAAAAGGTTTGAAAATAGGTTTTACATATCTTTACCATGTCATTGTGTTGTACCTACCACTCTGTTTTGTAGTTATTTCTCCTACCTGCTTACATTCCTCCACCTTTCTCTTCATGGACTTGGCACAAAACTTTGAATAAGTTGCTCAAACCATAGGTAGCTGCCCAAATAACAAATATCCTCTGCCTCTTTTCTCCAGTAAGAAAACACTGAATCACTTGTTTGGTATAGAGTATTCCCATGCAATAAGTATGGATCATGTTTAAATTACAAAGTCTACATGAAATATTTTAAAATATTTGGGGGGAAAAAAAAAAGAACTTACATTGTTGCCTCATGTAAATTGGACATAGACAAGGCTGTTTGCCTGAAAACCTTCTTTTCATCCAGAGGTGAAACGTATGCAGGCTCACTTTCCTCCTGAGAGTAACACAGGTGCTCGTCAACAGGAAGGCAAGATATTGGACCAAATGACAACTCATGGCTGCTTTGAGAATGGTCTTCATCTGAGTCTTCCTCCTCCTGCTTGTAAGATGTAAAGCATTATTAAATGGGTTTACATTACAATACTAACAATGAATAGGATGACAATGTAAAGAATTAGGATCTAACTTCCTGGATGTATTCATTGAAATAGATTACACATATTTGAAAGCTTCACCCTGGTCTGCCCAAGATTGTTCATAAGAGCTCTCCCAGGGCCCCCTGAGTTACTGTGTATTGTCCACTGAGGCTAAAAACCACAGAGTTTGCCCTGCTTCTGACTATCTCCAGCCAGCAATTTATTTCTGTTTACTCAAAAGCCTGCTGGAACTTGTAGTCCTCTTATATGCCATCCACTGTCTGTATTTTTGCCCAGAAATTCTGCCTGTAACAAGAGTTGGAGGTAGAGATTTTCCAGTTTCATAGCTACAAACGTTAACTAGCAAAATAGAGTGATGTTCACTGCCTTCTTCATGTTCCCTCATCCTCAGAAGAAAAGTAGCTTTTGAAACTAAAGGTTAAACATAAAAACTCCATGGAGCAAAGCTCCTAAGAAGTAACACAAGGGAACTTCAGTCAAATTTTTAAATAAAATGTCCATGTGTACACAGGTCTACACTGGGATTTTTCAAATAAATCTAAAGCTCCACTGTCATCTAACAAGACAATAGTTCATAATTTTTAAAATCAACCCCTCCCCAGTTATATTAGATTAGTATTTTTGGTAGGCATGCTAATTAACTTCCAACCAGCCAGATTCCATTACCTCTACGCAAAGTAAGACCAGCACCATTACATTACATTGATATTAAAGTACTATTAATTATATTCATGTGCTACATGATTGACAAAAACAAAATACAGAACATAGAGTGACTCCATAGTTCTTCATGGACACAGGTAGGTTTCTTTCTGTGTTGCATGTGTTAGCCTTAATGGAAAACTAACACCAGCCTTTGACCTCTTACCCAAGTCGCTTGAAGTGATTGCCTCAGAAACCACTGCCACACATTGCAACCTCTGGCATGCTTAAAGTTGAGTTTTGCAGAGCACTTGCTCTGTGTGAAGCACCTGCTTTAACCAATGAGCAGAGTCTTCACATATCAGTAGATCTATTGCTGCCAAACTCCCATGCAGGTACAAACCAAACACAGCTTTTAGCATGTTTTATTGACAATGGATATAAATTCTTTCCAACTTACAATTGTTGTGATCAAAGATGGAGTTACAAGAAGTTTCTTGATAATTCTGTATCTGTCATAAAGAGGTTTCATGAGATTCTTTTCTTGCTTAGTTACCTAAAGAGAAATCATAACAAAATATACTCCTCCAAAATAAAAAAATACAGAAATTTTGTCCCGTAAAGCTAAAAAAGAAGAATATGACCTGGTGTGTATTTTGCAGATGCCCGCCTAATTGAAATTTTAAAATTTTTTAAAATTTTTAACTCAATTCCTCATTTTAACCCAGAAAGCTTCAAGATTGAGGGGAACAAAAAGCAAAATTTCGAAAAAACCCCCTTTTTTTTTCCCCCCAAAAAGTTCAGGGGAAAACAAATAAAAAAAACCAAGCGGGTTAAGAGAAAAAGGGCCCTTAAAATTTTTTTGAGTGAAATTGGATTTTTCCTAAGCCCCTTTTCCCGGGGGTTTTCCCTTTTTAAAAAACCCCCCCCGCTTAGTTTTGGGTCCCAATTCCCAACACCAGAAATCCCCAAAAAAGCCAAAACCCCTAATTTTTTTTTTCTAAAATTTTTTTGCTCTATTAAAAACAAAATTAAGAAAAGAGGGAAAAGGGTTTTTTAAACGGATTTTTCTTTTTTCTTGGTTTTTGGCTTTTTCCCTTTCCCTCTTGGGTTTTGTCAAAGGGGAACATGAAGACTTGGGGGAAAAGAGGGGTGGACCCTTGCTCCAAGAAAGGGCCCTGAAACATTCCCCCCTTTGGGTAAAAAACCCATTTGGCTTTTTAAAGGTTTTTCCAACAAAATTTTCCCACCCAGAAAAAAACGTTTGAAAAACCAAAACCTTTTTTGTTTTGTTTGCTTAAAATTTGGGCCCGGGGCTGAAGAAAATTTTTTTTTCGACCAGGGTGAAGCTTTCAATATGTGTAATCTATTTCAATGAATACATCCAGGAAGTTAGATCCTAATTCTTTACATTGTCATCCTATTCATTGTTAGTATTGTAATGTAAACCCATTTAATAATGCTTTACATCTTACAAGCAGGAGGAGGAAGACTCAGATGAAGACCATTCTCAAAGCAGCCATGAGTTGTCATTTGGTCCAATATCTTGCCTTCCTGTTGACGAGCACCTGTGTTACTCTCAGGAGGAAAGTGAGCCTGCATACGTTTCACCTCTGGATGAAAAGAAGGTTTTCAGGCAAACAGCCTTGTCTATGTCCAATTTACATGAGGCAACAATGTAAGTTCTTTTTTTTTTTCCCCCCCAAAAATTTTAAAATATTTCATGTAGACTTTGTAATTTAAACATGATCCATACTTATTGCATGGGAATACTCTATACCAAACAAGTGATTCGGTGTTTTTTTTACTGGAGAAAAGAGGCAGAGGATATTTGTTATTTGGGCAGCTACCTATGGTTTGAGCAACTTATTCAAAGTTTTGTGCCAAGTCCATGAAGAGAAAGGTGGAGGAATGTAAGCAGGTAGGAGAAAAAAACTACATATACAGAGTGGTAGGTACAACACAATGCATAGTAAAGATATGTAGACCTATTATTCAGACCTTGATTTTCAAAAAATCAACCCATGTTTTAAACGGGGCCAAAG
>NW_026914114.1:0-4154 GCF_034315485.1 Pezoporus occidentalis | reverse complement strand
GTTAGAGTTACAGGGGAGAAATGGGTTACGGTTAGGGTTAGGTTTAGGGTTAGGGTTAGGGTTAGGGTTAGGGTTAGGGTTAGGCTAAGGGTTCCTGTACATATATATACATATAGCATTACACTCACTTTGTTACAGTTACAGGGGAGAAATGGGTTAGGGTTAGTGTTAGGGTTAGGGTTAGGGTTAGGGTTAGGGTTGAGTACCTCTGTGGGTCATTAGAATGCTCTTGAACATGCTTTATTTTGCTCACTTTGTTACATTTACTGTGTTTTCCTATATATCTATATATATAGTGTTGCACTACTTTGTTACAGTTACAGGGGAGAAATGGGTTAGGGTTAGGGTTACAGTTAGGGTTAGGGTTGGGGTTGAGAACCTCTGTGGGTCATTAGAATGCTCTTGAACATACTTTATTTTGCTCACTTTGTTACGTTTACTGTGTTTTCCTATATATCTAGATATATAGTATTACACTCGCTTTGTTACAGTTAGAGGGGAGAAATGGGGTAGGGTTAGGTTTACGGTTAGGGTTAGGGTTAGGGTTAGGGTTAGGGTTGAGAACCTCTGTGGGTCATTAGAATCCTCTTGAACATGCTTTATTTTGATCACTTCGTTACGTTTCCTCTGTTTTCCTGTATATATATATACATATAGTATTACACTCACTTTGTTACAGTTACAGGGGAGAAATGGGTTAGGGTTAGGGTTAGGTTTTGGGTTAGGGTTAGGGTTAGGGTTAGGGTTAGGGTTGAGAATCTCTGTGGGTCATTAGAATGCTCTTGAACATGTTTTATTTTGCTCACTTTGTTACGTTTCCTCTGTTTTCCTGTATATATATATACATATAGTATTACACTCACTTTGTTACAGTTACAGGGGAGAAATGGGTTAGGGTTAGTGTTAGGGTTAGGGTTAGGGTTAGGGTTAGGGTTGAGTACCTCTGTGGGTCATTAGAATGCTCTTGAACATGCTTTATTTTGCTCACTTTGTTACATTTACTGTGTTTTCCTATATATCTATATATATAGTGTTGCACTCACTTTGTTACAGTTACAGGGGAGAAATGGGTTAGGGTTAGGGTTAGGGTTAGGGTTAGGGTTGGGGTTGAGAACCTCTGTGGGTCATTAGAATGCTCTTGAACATACTTTATTTTGCTCACTTTGTTACGTTTACTGTGTTTTCCTATATATCTATATATATAGTATTACACTCGCTTTGTTACAGTTAGAGGGGAGAAATGGGGTAGGGTTAGGTTTACGGTTAGGGTTAGGGTTAGGGTTAGGGTTAGGGTTGAGAACCTCTGTGGGTCATTAGAATCCTCTTGAACATGCTTTATTTTGATCACTTTGTTACGTTTCCTCTGTTTTCCTGTATATATATATACATATAGTATTACACTCACTTTGTTACAGTTACAGGGGAGAAATGGGTTAGGGTTAGGGTTAGGTTTAGGGTTAGGGTTAGGGTTAGGGTTAGGGTTGAGAACCTCTGTGGGTCATTAGAATGCTCTTGAACATGTTTTATTTTGCTCACTTTGTTACGTTTCCTCTGTTTTCCTGTATATATATATACATATAGTATTACACTCACTTTGTTACAGTTACAGGGGAGAAATGGGTTAGGGTTAGTGTTAGGGTTAGGGTTAGGGTTAGGGTTGAGGGTTAGGGTTGATATATCTATATATATAGAACCTCTGTGGGTCATTAGAATGCTCTTGAACATGCTTTATTTTGCTCACTTTGTTACGTTTACTGTGTTTTCCTATATATCTATATATATAGTATTACACTCACTTTGTTACAGTTACAGGGGAGAAATGGGTTAGGGTTAGGTTAGGGTTAGGGTTAGGGTTAGGGTTAGGGTTAGGGAACCTCTGTGGGTCATTAGAATGCTCTTGAACATGCTTTATTTTGCTCACTTTGTTACGTTTCCTCTGTTTTCCTATATATATATATACATATAGTATTACACTCACTTTGTTACAGTTACAGGGGAGAAATGGGTTAGGGTTAGGTTTAGGGTTAGGGTTAGGGTTAGGGTTAGGGTTGGGTTGACCTCTGTGGGTCATTAGAATGCTCTTGAACATGCTTTATTTTGCTCACTTTGTTACGTTTCCTGTGTTTTCCTATATATCTATATATATAGTGTTGCACTCACTTTGTTACAGTTACAGGGGTGAAATGGGTTAGGGTTAGGGTTAGGGTTAGGGTTGGGGGTTAGGGTTAGGGTTGAGAACCTCTGTGGGTCATTAGAATGCTCTTGAACATGTTTTATTTTGCTCACTTTGTTACGTTTACTGTGTTTTCCTATATATATATATATATAGTATTACACTCACTTTGTTACAGTTACAGGGGAGAAATGGGTTAGGGTTAGGGTAAGGGTTAGGGTTAGGGTTAGGGTTGGGTTAGGGTTACCTCTGTGGGTCATTAGAATGCTCTTGAACATGCTTTATTTTGCTCACTTTGTTACGTTTACTGTGTTTTCCTATATATATATATATATAGTATTACACTCACTTTGTTACAGTTACAGGGGAGAAATGGGTTAGGGTTAGGGTTAGGGTTAGGGTTAGGGTTAGGGTTAGGGTTGGGTTAGGGTTAAGAACCTCTGTGGGTCATTAGAATGCTCTTGAACATGTTTTATTTTGCTCACTTTGTTACGTTTCCTCTGTTTTCCTGTATATATATATACATATAGTATTACACTCACTTTGTTACAGTTACAGGGGAGAAATGGGTTAGGGTTAGTGTTAGGGTTAGGGTTAGGGTTAGGGTTGAGTACCTCTGTGGGTCATTAGAATGCTCTTGAACATGCTTTATTTTGCTCACTTTGTTACATTTACTGTGTTTTCCTATATATCTATATATATAGTGTTGCACTCACTTTGTTACAGTTACAGGGGAGAAATGGGTTAGGGTTAGGGTTAGGGTTAGGGTTAGGGTTAGGGTTAGGGTTGAGAACCTCTGTGGGTCATTAGAATGCTCTTGAACATACTTTATTTTGCTCACTTTGTTACGTTTACTGTGTTTTCCTATATATCTAGATATATAGTATTACACTCGCTTTGTTACAGTTAGAGGGGAGAAATGGGGTAGGGTTAGGTTTACGGTTAGGGGTAGGGTTAGGGTTAGGGTTAGGGTTAGGGTTAGGGTTAGGGTTGAGAACCTCTGTGGGTCATTAGAATCCTCTTGAACATGCTTTATTTTGATCACTTTGTTACGTTTCCTCTGTTTTCCTGTATATATATATACATATAGTATTACACTCACTTTGTTACAGTTACAGGGGAGAAATGGGTTAGGGTTAGGGTTAGGTTTAGGGTTAGGGTTAGGGTTAGGGTTAGGGTTAGGGTTAGGGTTAGGGTTAGGGTTGACCTCTGTGGGTCATTAGAATGCTCTTGAACATGTTTTATTTTGCTCACTTTGTTACGTTTCCTCTGTTTTCCTGTATATATATATACATATAGTATTACACTCACTTTGTTACAGTTACAGGGGAGAAATGGGTTAGGGTTAGTGTTAGGGTTAGGGTTAGGGTTAGGGTTAGGGTTGAGTACCTCTGTGGGTCATTAGAATGCTCTTGAACATGCTTTATTTTGCTCACTTTGTTACATTTACTGTGTTTTCCTATATATCTATATATAGTGTTGTTGAGAACCTCTGTGGGTCATTAGAATGCTCTTGAACATGCTTTATTTTGCTCACTTTGTTACGTTTCCTGTGTTTTCCTGTATATATATAGTATTACACTCACTTTGTTACAGTTACAGGGGAGAAATGGGTTAGGGTTAGGGTTAGGGTTAGGGTTAGGGTTAGGGTTAGGGTTAGGGTTGAGAACCTCTGTGGGTCATTAGAATGCTCTTGAACATGCTTTATTTTGCTCACTTTGTTACGTTTCCTGTGTTTTCCTATATATATATATATAGTATTACACTCACTTTGTTACAGTTACAGGGGAGAAATGGGTTAGGGTTAGGGTTAGGGTTAGGGTTAGGGTTAGGGTTAGGGTTGAGAACCTCTGTGGGTCATTAGAATGCTCTTGAACATGCTTTATTTTGCTCACTTTGTTACGTTTCCTCTGTTTTCCTGTATATATATATATATATAGTATTACACTCACTTTGTTACAGTTACAGGGGAGAAATGGTT
>NW_026914113.1:0-7458 GCF_034315485.1 Pezoporus occidentalis | reverse complement strand
TAAACCCAAAACCCGGGGCCAGACCCCCGTTTTAACGTCAGGGGCAGAAAATAGATTTGGAAAACACGAAAAAATTTAAAAAAATAAAAAAAAAATCAATTGAAATCGGGGCCTTTCCAACCCATTTAAATAGCCTTAATTAAAGCTAAAAGAGTTTTGAACGAAAAACCCCTTCCAGGGGCCCGCCACCATATGGGCCAAAAGAGGGGGGCCTCCCCCCCTTTGGGCAAGCCCCCCTTTTGTTTTAAAGAATGAATTGGTTTTTAAAGTTGAAAATCAGGAAAAAACAGAGGGGAAACATAGCGGGCATTGGAAAAAGGAGAAACTTGGGGAAAAAAGGGGTTTGAACCGGCTGGGATTTACCCGGCCAATTTGAAAAAAACCATCTGAAGAAGTGCTCCATTTCTGGCCCCGTTCAGCACCCTCGGAGAGACCCACAAGGGCAAGAAATTTAAAGGGATATTCTCCCTTTAGAAAAAAGTTAAAAAGCCTTAGTTTAAGAACAGAATCATTTTTGGTTATCAAAAAGGGGGTTCTGAGGAGGAGCCAGCTCTTCTAAAGCAAAATATAAACAGGGGTAAGGGATAAGGGGAACCCAAAGTTCACAAAACTAAACCCCTCCGGAGGGCCCCAGAAATAAAAAGGTTGGCCCAGGGGGTTTTGACCCTCCGGAAAGAACTCCAAAACTCCCTGGCACCTTTCCGTGCTTCTTTTCCTCCCGAGGAAGCTTAATTTTGGGCCTCTTTTTCCAGTTGTGTACTTAATTTGGGAAATTGTGCCCTGAGTGGACCCTTTACCTCTAAACCCAAATATTTATGACTTGTCATTCCCCCTTTTTTAAATTTTTAACTTTAGTTTTGAATTTGTTTTCTTCTTAATAATTTCCCTGCGCTGGACCTCTCAGGGCACGGGCCTTCTTAAACTGGGGGCCGATTTCAAACATTTCCGTGTGATAACACTTGGCCCACCCCTTTGCCCAGGTTTGTTACTTTTTGATCACTGACTGGTTTTTTTCCCCCTATTGCTTTTTCCTTGCTTTCTTTAAATGGAATTCATTATTCGTTTCAAAAACCAAAGTGAAGGGGAAAGGGTGGGTGCTTTCTCCCCTTTCCCATGGCGCTGGGCCAGGGAAGGGGGTTAGGGGGGGACCTTTCGGGGAAATAAGGGGAGGGCAGGGCACTTGCATGTTTTCCCGGCCCCTGAAACCTTGCTTTTTTGTTTTTTCATTATTTTTTTTAAAATTTGGTTCCAGAAGGTCAATGTTGCCTGCCTCGGGAAGTGTTGGGAGGATGGGGGCAGGGGTTTTCTAGTGAAAGCCTGAAATAAAAAAGAGGAATCTTGTCCTCACAATACCCTGCGTTATTTTCTTTTCCCCAAGGAAGGTAAATCCCGGGCAGAGGTTGCTTTACGGCCGGAACCCGATAATTTCAATCAATGGAGCTACAGCATTTTGCAAAGTGATGGATACAGGTATTTTCAAGTCCTCATTTCAGGAGGCCACTTAGTTTTACCAAAGTCATTTGGACATATTCATAGATGTGAGGTTTTCTCCACTTCACCGATTCAGAATGAAATTAATTGTGCTGAAACACTTGACTGAATTTAAATTTTAGAGTAATTCTTGTGCCTCTTCCTTCATTGATGCATCTGTTAAAACTGTATGGTTTTGTTCTCTTGAATTTGTTTGGGGTTCTGTGTTGGGTTTTTTTCCCTCCCAGAAAGAGGCATAAGGTCACGGTCACTCACTATTTCATTAGAATTAGCTTTTTTCAGGGACTGTGACCTTACCTTGTTGAAGCCACTTTGGCAGCTTTTTACCCGTACGGAAAACAACTTGTGTCATGACATGGCCAAGCCTGGGATTCTTCTTCCTCTTCGTCGTGCGCTTGCAGAACTCTTCCTTGTTACAGAAAACAGAGTTAGTGTAAGCAGTTCCTGTACTTGCACCCCTCCTCTCCCCAGTGCCCAGAATGATACATAGTTCAGTGTTAAATTAAAAGCAGTTTTCCTTTCCCTTGGCAAAGTTCACCAGAGCTTTAGAACCATTAAATGCTTCAGAAACATGACAAACTTTCTCTTGTGGAGTCTGGCAGCAAATTCTACTAGAGGGGCCATGCTGTTGCCATATCCATTGTGGAGCCTTATATAATAGTCATGACTCCTCCTTATGCACTTCAGGCAGCAAGCCCTAAAGCCACTCTTTATTCTGAGAGGAATGCTGCTTTAATAATTAATTTAAAGGTATTTAAATGTGCTTTTCCTTGAGTTGGTTTTGCACATTACGTAGGAACAGTCTGTAAGGAACTGATTTCTGTGTTCACAAACTGTGTTCTAGTCAGGGAGAGTCTTATGTGTAGTTCAGATACCTTTGGTTCATGGGGACTACTGTAATGATCAGCATTTTAATGATAATGAGTAGGATGATATCTTTACTAGAAGTGTTGGTGTTCATTGAAGGCTTTGTTGCAGGAGCTTGGATCTCTACAAGAGTATTTGCTTGCCTTAAATACTGAAGATCAACTTCATCGCTGCACAGCACAGGTCATAAGATTGCACAACCTCAGTGATGTGTGGGTTTGCAATATCTTTCTGACAGGCAGAGATAACGAATGGTTTCTGACTGCCCAGTGCAGTTGTATAAAGTAGAGATAAATGTACTTTGACTTCCCAATACCCTGAAAGGCTTCTGAAATACGTGAATGAACTACGCACAAATGTCCTCCTTTCCTAGTCAGCTGATGTGCCACGAAGTGGCTGTTGGGTGTCATCTGGTTTACCAAAGTGACCTCTCAAGTGCCAAAAGGTGGGAATGGGGATGGGGGCTGGTCTTTCAGTAGCTGGAAATGCAGTTGCCTTGCTGGAACTGCCTGGGTACATGACAGTTGTTGCACTACTAACTTCTTAGGTTGGAGGGGCTGCTGCCCCTATGGAAGGGTGCACCAAGTCCCCCCAGGCAGCTCAGGTGTTGCTTTGCCACAGAGGGGCCTGAGATGGGCTGGTGAGACTGCCCTGGCTGTTCTGTGGTGCAGGGCCTGTGCTGGCTCTGCGTTGTGCTGTGTAGTCACAGGGGTGTTTCACACTGGTTCACTTTCTGACCGCATCTGTATTGGTTTGGTTTTAGGCAGTGAATGAAACTGTGCTTTTCTTATGGTCTGTAGAAGTGGCCACTTGGCCAAAGCAGGCTGGGATTCTATGATTTTAGGATAATGAATTCTGGCCCTGGAACATCACAACTTCTCTGGGGAGCTGCCCTTTGTGTCAAAAAAAAATAGGGTAGGAAGGTGACCATCCCTCCAGCATTGCTTTCCTTCTCCAAGTGGCCACTTCTACAGACCATAAGAAAAGCAAAGTTTCATTCACTGCCCAAAACCAAACCAATACAGATGCGGTCAGAAAGTGAACCAGTGTGAAACACCCCTGTGACTACACAGCACAACGCAGAGCCAGCACAGACCCTGCACCACAGAACAGCCAGGGCAGTCTCACCAGCCCATCTCAGGCCCCTCTGTGGCAAAGCAACACCTGAGCTGCCTGGGGGGACTTGGTGCACCCTTCCATAGGGGCAGCAGCCCCTCCAACCTAAGAAGTTAGTAGTGGAATAATTGTCATGTATCCAGGCAGTTCCAGCAAGGCAACTGCATTTCCAGCTACTGAAAGACCAGCCCCCATCCCCATTCCCACCTTTTGGCACTTGAGAGGTCACTTTGGTAAACCAGATGACACCCAACAGCCACTTTGTGGCACATCAGCTGACTAGGAAAGGAGAACATTTGTGCGTAGTTCATTCACGTATTTCAGAAGCCTTTCAGGGTATTGGGAAGTCAAAGTACATTTATCTCTGCTTTATACAACTCCACTGGGCAGTCAGAAACCATTCATTATCTCTGCCTGTCAGAAAGATATTGCAAACCCACACATCACTGAGGTTGTGCAATCTTATGGCCTGTGCTGTGCAGAGATGAAGTTGATCTTCAGTATTTAAGGCAAGCAAATACTCTTGTAGAGATCCAAGCTCCTGCAACAAAGCCTTCAATGAACACCAACACTTCTAGTAAAGATATCATCCTACTCATTATCATTAAAATGCTGATCATTACAGTAGTCCCCATGAACCAAAGGTATCTGAACTACACAGAAGACTCTCCCTGACTAGAACACAGTTTGTGAACACAGAAATCAGTTCCTTACAGACTGTTCCTACGTAATGTGCAAAACCAACTCAAGGAAAAGCACATTTAAATACCTTTAAATTAATTATTAAAGCAGCATTCCTCTCAGAATAAAGAGTGGCTTTAGGGCTTGCTGCCTGAAGTGCATAAGGAGGAGTCATGACTATTATATAAGGCTCCACAATGGATATGGCAACAGCATGGCCCCTCTAGTAGAATTTGCTGCCAGACTCCACAAGAGAAAGTTTGTCATGTTTCTGAAGCATTTAATGGTTCTAAAGCTCTGATGAACTTTGCCAAGGTAAAGGAAAACTGCTTTTAATTTAACACTGAACTATGTATCATTCTGGGCACTGGGGAGAGGAGGGGTGCAAGTACAGGAACTGCTTACACTAACTCTGTTTTCTGTAACAAGGAAGAGTTCTGCAAGCGCACGACGAAGAGGAAGAAGAATCCCAGGCTTGGCCATGTCATGACACAAGTTGTTTTCCGTACGGGTAAAAAGCTGCCAAAGTGGCTTCAACAAGGTAAGGTCACAGTCCCTGAAAAAAGCTAATTCTAATGAAATAGTGAGTGACCGTGACCTTATGCCTCTTTCTGGGAGGGAAAAAAACCCAACACAGAACCCCAAACAAATTCAAGAGAACAAAACCATACAGTTTTAACAGATGCATCAATGAAGGAAGAGGCACAAGAATTACTCTAAAATTTAAATTCAGTCAAGTGTTTCAGCACAATTAATTTCATTCTGAATCGGTGAAGTGGAGAAAACCTCACATCTATGAATATGTCCAAATGACTTTGGTAAAACTAAGTGGCCTCCTGAAATGAGGACTTGAAAATACCTGTATCCATCACTTTGCAAAATGCTGTAGCTCCATTGATTGAAATTATCCAGTACTGCACTACAGCAGTAAGCAGGTGATGCCCTTCTATAGGGCAGACAAAAACTCATCTATAGCTTTCAAAACAATTCCAACCCTGCCTCCTTCTTACTCCTGAGTTAAAGCCAACTAACCCAAATGTTACTTACTACACAGAGAGGATGACAAATATTGGGGGGGGGGGGAGGGGAGGGAAAAGGGGAAACTCAATTTCAGAATGTATCATCAGATTAACACAAGGAAAATACTAAATAATACAAGCACAATGGAGACTTGGCCTTTCAGCAATTAAATCTGGTGTCCACATGACAAAAGATGACATTTGCTGATGAAAACACCTAAGGGAACTTGAAAAAGTAATAAACCATAAGTAATTATTACCATAAGTAATAAGACCATCAGAAAAGCACAGTTTCATTCACTGCCCAAAACCAAACCAATACAGATGCGGTCAGAAAGTGAACCGGTGTGAAACACCCCTGTGACTGCCACGGCACAACGCAGAGCCAGCACAGGCCCTGCACCACAGAACAGCCAGGGCAGTCTCACCAGCCCATCTCGGGCCCCTCTGTGGCAAAGCAACACCTGAGCTGCCTGGGGGGACTTGGTGCACCCTTCCATAGGGGCAGCAGCCCCTCCAACCTAAGAAGCAGGGGACTTGCTGCAGACAAGAACACTTCCCTCCCCACTGCCCACTTCTAGACAGCCCTGTCTCCAGCAGCCCACTCCACGCCTGCCAGAACCACCAGTCCCCTCAACGGCCTGCAGGCAGGCAGAACAATGAGACTTCTGGAGCAAACACAGACACTAGGAACTAAATAAATGAATAAACAAGAAATCTAAGGTTGTAACAGTGCTGCGGCTGCTCTGCAGCACACTGCAGGCTCCCTGCCACACTGCAGCCTTCAGAGTTGAAGCTGAAAAGATGTTTTGAACCAGCCCCCTATAACCTCTCCACTGGTCCCAGCAGCACCATGATGGACACAAAGAGGAGACGAAAGTCACTGCCACTCCTTGCCAAGCCTTCACTTTGTTCCTTCGCACTACGAATGTAATGAATGGCTCTTTATTTTACAGCTGTACTAATGTCAAGGCAAAAAAAAAACAATGACCGTGGGCAAACACATCACCAGTCATTGACAAAAGCTCAGACCAATCTTGGGGAGCAAAGGTGTTGGGATCCCACAGCTGCTGGACTCACACAGGACATAGTTAGAAAATCAGAGCCCAGCTCTGAAGCAAGCTGCCTCCAGTGCAATAGCAGAACTGTGGTCTCAGCAGCATCAGGAGAGATTCTATTGATTTAGCAAGCAAGACAAATTCAACACATTCTCATCCTAAGAAATAAAAGAAATTAAACTAAACTGCCTTCAGTGTCCAACTGAACAGAAGCTCCCATCACCCTTCTCCTGGCTCTGCCACTCAGAACTGAGGCTTCTGAACTGCAGGGCCCTCAGTCCAGCTCTTCTCAAGCTTCACAGTATCACAGTATGCTAGAGATTGGAAGGGACCTCAAAAGATCATCTAGTCCTATCCCCCTGCCGGAGCAGGAACACCTAGATAAGGTTACACAGGAATGTGTCCAGGTGAGTTTTGAATGTCTCCAGGGAAGGGGACTCCACAACCTCCCTGGGCAGCCTGTTCCAGTGTTCTGTCACCCTCACTGAGAAGAAGTTTCTTCTCAAGTTTAAGTGGAACCTCTTGTGTTCCAGTTTGTACCCATTACCCCTTGTCCTATCATTGTTTGCCACTGAGTAGAGCCTGGCTCCATCCTCATGACACTCCCCCTTTATGTATTTATATACACCAATAAGGTCACCCCTCAGTCTCCTCTTCTCTAAACTATAGAGACCCACCTCCCTCAGCCTTTCCTCATAAGGGAGATGCTCCACTCCCTTAATCATCTTCTTTGCCCTGCGCTGGACTCTCTCCAGCAGGTCCCTGTCCTTCTTGAACTGAGGGGCCCAGAACTGGACACAATATTCCAGATGCGATTTTTATTACACTCTGGCCTGGGACACTGAGTGCCAGCACGGCTTGCTACCATTTTCTGATCACTGACCTGCTTCTCTCTTTTTCTCCCTAATGCCTTTGCTCACTTGGCTGCTTCCTCTGACTGCTGTGTAACTACATTCCTGTTTCTCCGAATCTTTCTGCACAGTGAGCGCAATGTGCAGGTGTCCTTCTCCCCACCAATACCCAGGGACGTGGGCATGTCTGACCCAGGGGCTTGCAGGCAGAGCAGGGACCTGCCTTCAGCAGAGATAAGTGGCTAGCAGCCAGGGTTTCACTTGCAATGTTTTTCTTCTCGGTTCCCCTGAAAAGCTGCTGCTTTTAGCCTCATAAGGAAAGCTCATCATTTTGAAACTTGGGTTGAAGGATAATGACAGTGACCTGCCAAATAC
>NW_026914112.1:0-9022 GCF_034315485.1 Pezoporus occidentalis | reverse complement strand
CAGCGATTGGCTGGAACGACGCCAAGATGGCGGACTCGGCTCCGATTGGCTCCCGCGCCGCAGCGGGCGTGGCCACGCTTTACGGGGCGTGGCTACCGGGGGCGGGCGGGCTCAGAACCAAGATGGCGGCGGCGCTGGCGGCCGCGCTGCGGGCCCGGGCCCTGCTCTGGGCCGGGGCCTTGGGGCTGAGCCTGGGCCTGGCCCCGGGCCGGGCCGCGCAGGTGCCGCTGCTGGCCTGGTCCACGCGGAGGTGGGGCCGGGGATGGGGGGCGGCGCTCGGGGCTCCGCGGCTCGGCCGCACCGGGCCCCGACCCCCGTTTTCCGCCTCCCCGCAGGGCCCTGTGGCCGCCGCCGGGAGCCGGGGGCCGGGTGGTGACGGAGGAGGCGCTGCGGGAGCTGCTGGGCCCGGCCCTGGAGCGCGGGCCCCGCACGGTGCTGCTGGTGCTGCAGGACAAGGTGGGGGCCCCCGAGCCCCATTGAACCCCCCGAGCCCCATTGAGCCCCATTGAGCCCCATCCCCCCCCCCCGCCCCATTGAACCCCCCCATTGACCCCCCCGGCCCCATTGATCCCATCGACCCGAGCCCCATTGAACCCCCAGAGAGCCCCATAGAGCCCCATTGAACCCCCATAGAGCCCCATTGAACCCCCGAGCCCCATTGAACCACCCGAGAGCCCAAGACCCATTGAACCCCCAGAGCCCCATTGAACCCCCCGAGAGCCCCATTGATCCCCCACCCATTGAGAGAGCCCCATTGACCCCATTGACCCCCCGAGCCCCATTGATCCCCCCGAGCCCCATTGAACCCCCCGAGCCCCATTGAACCCCGGTCCCCATTGACCCCCCCCGAGCCCCATTGAACCCCCCGAGCCCCATTGAACCCCCGAGCCCCATTGAACCCCCCGAGCCCCATTGAACCCCCCGAGCCCCATTGACCCCCCCGAGCCCCATTGATCCCCCCGAGCCCCATTGACCCCCCCGAGCCCCATTGAACCCCCCGAGCCCCATTGACCCCCCCGAGCCCCATTGATCCACCCATCCCCCCGACCCCATTGAACCCCCCGAGCCCCATTGAACCCCCCGAGCCCCATTGACTCCCCCGAGCCCCATTGAACCCCCCCCCCGAGCCCCCCCCGAGCCCCATTGATCCACCCGAGCCCCATTGAACCCCCCGAGCCCCATTGAACCCCCCGGGCCCCATTGATCCCCCCGAGCCCCATTGACCCCCCCCCATGAGCCCCATTGAACATTGAACCCCATTGAAGCCCCCGAGCCCCATTGAACCCCCAGAGAGCCCCATTGACCCCCCGAGCCCCATTGATCCCCCCCGAGCCCCATTGACCCCCCCGAGCCCCATTGATCCATCCGAGCCCCATTGACCCCCCCGAGCCCCATTGAACCCCCCGAGACCCATTGAACCCCTCGAGCCCCATTGATCCCCCTGAAACCCATTGAACCCCCCGAGCCCCATTGATCCCCCCCGAGCCCCATTGAACCCCCCGAGCCCCATTGATCCCCCCGAGCCCCATTGAACCCCATTCCCCTCCCCCGGACTTCCCATTTCTGTCCTTGCGCTCCCTGTTTGTCCTCCTGCCCCCCAATTCCCCCTTTAACCCTCCCATTTACCCCCATAGGCCCCTCTTTTCCTCTTTAACCCCCCCATTTACCCCCATAGCCCCCTCTTTTCCTCTTTAACCCCCCCATTTACCCCCAATTCCCCCTTTACCCCCCATTTACCCCCATAGCCCCCTCTTTTCCTCTTTAACCCCCCCATTTCCCCCTTTACCCCCCCATTTACCCCCATAGCCCCCTCATTTCCTCTTTAACCCCCCTATTTACCCCCAATTCCCCCTTTACTCCCCCATTTACCCCCATAGCCCCCTTTTCCTCTTTAACCCCCCCATTTACCCCCATAGCCCCCCTCTTTTTAACCCCCCCATTTACCCCCAATTCCCCTTTTACCCCCCTAGCCCACCCATTTCTCCCTTTTCCCCCTCCAACCCTTCCCCCCCATATGGGGTCCCCCCCACCCCCTTAAAAGGGGAACTTGGTCCCGTCCATGCTTCCCCCCTCCCAGCGCGTGAGAGTGACTGGTCTCGTGGCCACGCCCCCTCCTCTCACGTGACCGCTCTCATTCCTCCCCCCAGCTCAGCATCGAAGACTTCACTGCCTATGGGGGGGTCTATGGGAACAAACCTGACAGCGCCTTCCCCAACCTGGAGGTGAGGGGGGGTCACTTGTGGGGCTGGGGGTGCTCATGGGGGTCACTTGTAGGGCTCGGGGGTCACAGGGCTGCGGGTAGCGATGGCGGTCACTTATGGGGCTGCGGGTAGCGATGGCGGTCACTTATGGGGCTGGGGGTGGTGATGGGGGTCACTTGTAGGGCTGGGGGTCACAGGGCTGCGGGTAGCGATGGCGGTCACTTATGGGGCTGCGGGTAGCGATGGCGGTCACTTATGGGGCTAGGGTGGTGATGGGGTCGCTTATGCGGGTAGGGGTGGTTACAAGGGCCACTTATGGGGCTGGGGGTAGCGATGGCAGTCACTTATGGGGCTAGGGTGGTGATGGGGTCACTTATGCGAGTAGGGGTGGTTACAAGGGCCACTTACGGGGCTGGGGGTAGCGATGGCGGTCACTTATGGGGCTGGAGGGGGTGATGGGGGTCACTCGTGGGGCTGGAGGGGGTGGTAGGGGTCACTTGTGGGGCTGGAGGAGGTGATGGGGGTCACTCATGGGGCTGGGGATGGTGGTGGGGGTCACTTGTGGGGCTGGGGTGGATTCCCCCCATAACCCTCCTTTTGCCCCCCCCCAGGGCGCACTGGGGGCCGCAGGCTCAGCACTGGTGCTGCCGGCGGTGGCTGGGGGCGCCGTGGGGGCCCTGCCCCACACCTTGAGCCAGGCCCTGGGGGCTGCCCCACTGCGCGTGGATGGAGCCGCCCTGAGGCTGCTGCGGCTCAACACGAGCCTGCCTGCGCTGCTGCTGCTGCGCCTGCCCCACACGGCTGGGTACGTGCCCCATAGCGCCCCATAGCTGCCCCGTAGCGCCCCATGGCTGCCCCATATTCTCACTCTTCTACCCCCCAGCTCCAGCCTCATGGCTCCCAGGGAGGTGCTGACCAGTAATGGTGAGTGGGGTGGGACTGGGAGCACTTGGGGGTCGCACTGTGGGGCTGCCCCACACACTGACCCCCCCCGCCCCTCTGCTCCATAGATGAGATCCTGGGGCAGGTGCTGAGTGCGCTCAAGGAGGAGGACGTGCCCTACACGGCCCTGTTCACTGCCCTGCAGCCGTCCCACGTGCGTCCCTGCCCCATAGCGCCCTATAGCACCCCATGGCCATCCCCAGAGCACCCCTTGCCCTGCCTCATAGCGCCCCATGGCACCCCATAGTGACGCATAGTGATTATAGTTTGCCGTGCCCAGCCTCACAGTGCCCCATAGCAACCCCAGATCTGCCCCATAGCACTCTCAGTCCTGCCCCATAGCACCCCATAACACTCCCCAACCTTGCCCCATTGCACCCCATAGTGACACATAGTGACTATAATGTGCCATGGCCAGCCCCATAGCAACCCCAGATCTGCCCCATAGCACCCCACACAGCCCAAGCCCTGCCCCACTGTGCCCCACAGCCCCCCATGCCCCTCCCATGCCCCTTGCTGCCCCCAACTCACCCCCACATCTCCCACTGCCCCCCAAGTGACTCCTCAGCCCCCTAAGTGCCCCCCACTGACCTGCCTACCCCCCCTCTGCTCCCCAAGTGCCCCCCATCACCTCCCTTGACCCCCATGTCCCCCCATACCCCCTCTGCTCCCCCAGTGCCCCCCATCCCCTTCATTTAACCCCATGTACCCCCATACCCCCCTCTGCTCCCCAAGTGCCCCCCATCACCTCCCTTGACCCCCATGTCCCCCCATACCCCCCTCTGCTCCCCAAGTGCCCCCCATCACCTCCCTTGACCCCCATGTCCCCCCATACCCCCCCATCACCTCCCTTGAGTCCCCCCATCACCTCTGCCTTGACCCCCATGTGCCCCCATCACCTCCCTTGACCCCCACCCCCTCTCTGCTCCCCAAGTGCCCCCCATCACCTCCCTTGACCCCCATGTCCCCCCATACCCCCTCTGCCCCCCAAGTGCCCCCCACTGACCTGCCTACCCCCCTCTGCTCCCCAAGTGCCCCCCATCACCTCCCTTGACCCCCATGTCCCCCCATACCCCCTCTGCCCCCCAAGTGCCCCCCATCACCTCCCTTGACCCCCATGTCCCCCCATACCCCCTCTGACTACCCCCCTGCCCCCCAAGTGCCCCCCATCACTGACCTGCCTAAGTGCCCCCCACTGACCTGCTCCCCAAGTGCCCCCCATCACCTCCCTTGACCCCCATGTCCCCCCATACCCCCCTCTGCTCCCCAAGTGCCCCCCATCACCTCCCTTGACCCCCATGTCCCCCCATACCCCCCACTGACCCCCATGTGTGTCGTCGTCCCCCCCTTTCAGGTATCCCAAGGGCCCGGGGGGGCTCCGCTGCTGCCCCACGGGCGGGCCCTGCTGGGGGCGGGGCCCGAGGAGGAAGGGGCGGGGCCGGAGCCGCAGACCACGCCCCCCGCGCCCCTGCGCTGGCCCCCGGCGGGCCCCGCGCGGATCCTGCTGTGGGCGCGGAACCTCTCGGTCACCTACAGGGGGCAGCAGCGGGACCTGAGCGCCCGCACCTTCGGGGGGGGCGGCGTGGACCTGGGGGGGTCCTCGTGGGAGCCCGGGGAGGCGAGGTGAGAGCGGGGGGGGGTGGGGGTCATGGGGGGGAATTGGGGGGTGATGGGGGTGAATGGGGGTGAATGGGGGGGTAAATGGGGGGGCTGTGGGGGGTGATGGGGGGTGAATGGGGGGTAAATGGGGCTATGGGGGGTAATGGGGGTGAATGGGGGTGATGGGGGGGTAAATGGGGGGGTGATGGGGGTGATGGGGGGTGATGGGGGTGAATGGGGGGGTAATGGGGGTGAATGGGGGTGATGGGAGGTGAATGTGGGGGTAAATGGGGGGGCTATGGGGCGTAATGGGGGTGAATGGGGGTGAATGGGGGGTGAATGGGGGTGAATGGGGGGTGAATGGGGGTGATGGAGGGGTAAATGGGGGGGCTATGGGGGGTAATGGGGGTGAATGGGGGTGAAAGGGGGTGAATGGGGGGTAAATGGGGCTATGGGGGGTAATGGGGTGAATGGGGGGTGATGGGGGTGATGGGGGTGAAAGGGGGTGAATGGGGGGTAATGGGGGTGAAAGGGGGTGATGGAGAGGTAAACGGAGGGCTATGGGGGGTAATGGGGGTGAATGGGGTGATGGGGGGGTAAATGGAGGGGTAATGGGGGTAATGGGGGGTGAATGGGGGTGATGGGGGGTAAATGGGGGGGTAATGGGGGTGAATGGGGGGGTAAATGGGGGCTGAATGGGGGTGGATGGGGGGTAATGGTGAATGGGGGGTAAATGGGGGTGATGGGGGGTAAATGGGGGGTATGGGGGGTAATGGGGGGTCATGGGGGTGATGGAGGGGTAAATGGGGGGGTAATGGGGCTGAATGGGGGGGTAAATGGGTAAATGGGGCTATGGGGGGTAATGGGGGTGAATGGGGGTGATGGAGGGGTAAATGGGGGGGCTATGGGGGGTAATGGGGGTGAATGGGGGTGATGGGGGGGTAAATGCGGCTATGGGGGGTGATGGGGGGTGAAAGGGGGTGATGGGGGGTGAATGGGGGGTAAATGGGGGGGGCTATGGGGGGTAATGGGGGTGAATGGGGGGTCATGGGGGTGAAGGGGGGTCATGGGGGGTATGGGGGATCTATGGAGGGGGTAATTGGCGTGAATAGGGGGGCTGATGGGGGTGAATGGCTGTGGAGGGGTTAATGGGGTGAATGGGGGGCTATGTGGGGGTAATGGTGAATGGGGGGTAATGGGGGTGAATGGGGAGGCTATGGGGGGGTAATGGTGAATGGGGGGGCTATGGGGGGGGTAATGGTGAATGGGGGGGCTATGGGGGTGAATGGGGGGCTATGGGGGGGTAATGGTGAATGGGGGGGGCTATGGGGGTGAATGGGGAGGCTATGGGGGGGTAATGGTGAATGGGGGGTAATGGGGGTGAATGGGGAGGCTATGGGGGGGTAATGGTGAATGGGGAGGCTATGGGGGTGAATGGGGAGGCTATGGGGGGGTAATGGTGAATGGGGGGTAATGGGGGTGAATGGGGAGGCTATGGGGGGGTAATGGTGAATGGGGGGCTATGGGGGTGAATGGGGAGGCTATGGGGGGGTAATGGTGAATGGGGGGCTATGGGGGTGAATGGGGAGGCTATGGGGGGTAATGGTGGTCCTGAATAGGGCTATGGGGGCAAGTAGGGGGTGATAGGGAGGCTATGGGGAGAATGTGGGCTCTTAATGGGGTTATGGGGTGCTGGGGGGGTCCCGCGGGGTTTGGGTTGCTCCTGACCCCCCTCCCCCCTTTAGGCTGGTGCTCAAATACGACGACGTCTTTGGGGGCACCCTGAACATCACGTGAGTGGGGGGGTTGGGGGGGTCGGGTCTGTTCTGGGCTTTTTTTGGTCCGTTTTGGGGTATTTTGTGCTGATTTTGGTGCATTTTGTGCTGATTTTGGTGCATTTTGTGCTGATTTTGGTGCATTTTGTGCTGATTTTGGTGCATTTTGTGCTGATTTTGGTGCATTTTGGGCCAATATTGATTCATTTTGGGTTGACTTGAGTTCATTTTGTGCTGATTTTGCGCCAACTTTGGCGAATTTTGGTTCATTTTGTGCCGATTTTGTTTCATTTTGGGCCGATTTTGGTTGATTTTGGTTCATTTTGTGCCGTTTTCGGTTCATTTTGTGCCGATTTTGGTTCATTTTGTGCCGATTTTGGTTGATTTTGGTGCATTTTGTGCCGATTTTGGTTCATTTTGTGCTGATTTTGGTGCATTTTATACTGATTTTGGTGCATTTTGTGCCGATTTTGGTTCAATTTGTGCCGATTTTGGTTCAATTTGTGCCGATTTTGGTTCATTTTGTGCCAATTTTGGTTCATTTTGTGCCGATTTTGGTGCATTTTGTGCCGATTTTGGTGCATTTTGTGCCGATTTTGGTGCATTTTGTGCTGATTTTGGTGCATTTTGTGCCGATTTTGGTGGATTTTGGTTCATTTTGTGCCGATTTTGGTGCATTTTATGCTGTTTTTGGTGCATTTTGTGCCGATTTTGGTGCATTTTGTGCCGATTTTGGTTCATTTTATACTGATTTTGGTGCATTTTGTGCCGATTTTGGTGCATTTTATACTGATTTTGGTGCATTTTGTGCCGATTTTGGTTCATTTTGTGCTGATTTTGGTGCATTTTATACTGTTTTTGGTGCATTTTGTGCCGATTTTGGGTCATTTTGTGCCGATTTTGGTTCATTTTGTGCCGATTTTGGTTCATTTTGTGCCGATTTTGGTTCATTTTGTGCTGATTTTGGTGCATTTTGTGCCGATTTTGGGTCATTTTGTGCTGATTTTGGTGCCTTTGGGTCCCTCCCCCCCAGCTTCGTCCTGCGCCGCGCCTGGTTCCCGGTCTCGGCGCGCTCCTGGGCCTGGCTCGCTGAGGTTGGGCTCTCGCTGGGGGGGGGCCCCCCCGGGCGCTTCCTGGGCCGGGAGGGGGCGGCCCCCACCCCCCTGGGCTGGCGCTGTGGGGAGCTGGGGGCCCCCGGCCCCTTCCTGCTGCCCCCCGACCCCCCCGGCCCCGCCAGCGACTGGAGCCTGAGGCTGCTCGATGTGCAGGTACGGGGGGGGGGGTCCCAAAACATGGGGGGGTGCCCAAAATATGGGGGGCACCCTAAAATATAGGAGGGTCAAAACATGGGGGGCCCAATGTATGGGGGCTCCAAAATACGGGAGGGAGCTAAAACATTGGGGGGGGGGTCCGAAAACATCGGGGGGTGCCCAAAATATATAGGGGGGGCCCAAAATATGGCAGGGTGCCCAAAACATGGGGGGAACACAAAATATGGGGGAACCCCAAAACATGGGGGGTATTGGGGTAAAGAATGCGGGGGGAACTATATATTGGGGTACAGGGGGGGTTAAATAAGTGTGGGCACTGGGATGGGGGCAGGGCCCCAAAGCTTATGGGGGGGGAGGAGGAGGAGGAAGGGAGGATTCTATGGGGGGGACCCCCCTCTAATATTGGGGCTCCCCCCACCCAGGTTCAAGCCTTCAACGTCTCCGGGGGGGTCTTCGGGGGGGCGAGCGACTGCGCCGCCTTCTTCTCGCCGGGGACCTGGATGGGGCTGGTGACGGGGGCGCTGCTCCTGGGGGGGCTCTGCTATGGGGGGGCCCTGCTCCTGCGCCTGCGCCCCATGGATCGCTTCGACGACCCCCGCGGGCCCCCCCTGCCCGTGCCCTCCGGGGAGTGAGCCACGGCTATGGGGCAAACACCCCCCCATAACCATTGCCGGGGGGGGGCTGGGGGTTTCTGGCACCTACGGGGCTGCCCCATAGCGGGTCAGGTTCCTGCCCCATGCTGCTTCCTGAGCCACCCCAGACGGGGGTTTTCCATCTTCTGCCCCATAGCCAGAGGCCTGCCCCCCCCCACAACCCCTGCACCATAGTGGGGGGTCCCCCTCTTATCGCACCCATCCCGTCCTCTCCCTATTTATTGCCTTCGTTGTGTGTTGCTGGACAATAAACGTGCCCCATGGCTGCCCCATAGCGCCTGTCCCATGGCTGCCCCATTGCGCCTGTCCCATTGCGGTGCCCCATGGCTGCCCCGTTGCAGCTGACCCATGGTGAGTGCCCCATAGCGCCTGCCCCATGGCTGCCCCATTGCGCCTGTCTCATTGCGGGTGCCCCATGGCTGCCCCGTTGCAGCTGACCCATGGTGAGTGCCCCATAGCGCCTGCCCCATGGCTGCCCCATTGCGCCTGTCTCATTGGGGGTGCCCCATGGCTGCCCCGTTGCATCTGACCCATGGTGAGTGCCCCATAGCGCCTGCCCCATAGCGCCTGCCCCATGGGGT
>NW_026914111.1:0-8353 GCF_034315485.1 Pezoporus occidentalis | reverse complement strand
AAAAGGGGAAATGGCTTTTTCTCCAAAAATTTTAAATTTTAAACTACCTCTTGTTTAAAAAAAATTTGGGATACAGCTAAAAACTGCTATATTCAATCTTCACACCGGCCATCAATCTCATATCAAAATGTGGAATATAAGCCAACCCATTTAACCTTTTTCCCAGGTGTCCCAAAATCCCTTCGGGATTGGTTCGGGAAAAAATTCCAAGACTTCCCAAACCCTGTTTTTATATTGTTGCTAAGTTTTTTCAGCTCCCCAATAACTGTTCAAGTCTGGGTTGTTAAGGCTGATCAATCTTTTGGGGGGATAAGGATCAAAAGAGAGATTTTCTTTTTAGAAAACATCATTTCAAAATTTTTCAGGAAAAAAGGAAACCAAAACTTAAAAGAAAAGAGTAGAAACTAACAAATCCTTATTTTTTTGGATTTGTACTTTACAGCTTCACCAGTACCATAATCCTAACTAATTTCCAGCATTTTTTTAATTCCCCTTTGGAATTAGACCAACTCTCCTGTAGATCACTCCCCCCTGAAAGGGCCTACAGCCTCCATCCTCTCTCCACACACTACCTCCCAGCAGCCCAGCCCCCTGCTGTGCTCCTTAATACCAGGTATGGGATGATACATACTGGGCCTGGTTTTGAGCTATGCCTCTGTTGATTGACCAAGCGGTGGCTGGTTTCCCCCACTAAAGACCAAAAACCAAACCTAGATGAAAGCTTTCTTTCAGTGGAGACATTGTTTTGGTACTACCTGAATTTAAACACACACGGATCTACTGTAAATAAGCGGGAAAAGGCCCAAGGTATTTCCCTTTTCACACAGCTAGAAAACTTTTTGGCATTCAAATCCCCTTAGGTAATAAGTTTTCCCCACTTTTTGGCTGAACAGGACATGCGGGAAAGCCCCGGTTTTCGGGAGAACAAGGGGAGGCCGAAAAGGGAAATACTGGGGGAAAAAACACCAAAAGTTAGTTTACTGAATTAAGTTTGGGTTTTTCTTTTCCCGGGGGACAGTATGAAATATTATGATTTTCTCTTTTGTCCTACAGCGAATTTTGTGCCTCTGCCTAGCTATTGATTCTTACACAACTTGTTTGATTTGATTTTAAGTGGGCCAATGGATTTTAAGTTAAAACACAGAAAGAGCAAACAAAAAACTGAAAATATGAATAGCCCAGCCTCAGGGACTTTGCCTGAACTGAGAGCCACTTTTCAGCTCCTGAACTGCCACAGCTTGCAAACACCAATTTAAGGCAAACTGCTGTTATTTTAAAAACCACGTTGTAAGACCTTGCTGGAGTTACTCCCAGCCTTCATGCCAGGCTGGGGGGGGTCCACCATCCTTCATACTCTTCTTACCTCCACTGAAGGAGGGAGGGGGATTCACCCGGGCCCCCCCAGGGGTTCCCTGCCCCCCAAGCTTCCCACCCAACCGTAACCCCCAACCCCCCCTCTCATCACTGAGCCACCTCCTTTAGCAGCCTCAAACACTGCAGTGGTTTTATTAGGGAGGAGAGTCTGAAGTACAGGTAGGAAGCAGTAACCCTTCATCTTTCTGTTGCTCTCTTAGTTTCTGTTCTCCCTTACCCGCACTGACACTGAATGCTAATCAGATCAGGCTTTATCCAGCCCAGGATGCCATTTCCAGGTAGTTAGTCCAGGTATTCCCCTTTTCTCTGACTTCCACATGTATCAAACAACTTTGGTAATCCATGGACATTTTCAGAAACGTATCTAGACCTGACTATTGTTTCCCGCCCATCTTGTTTTAAGAAAAAAGTGCGTTATTTTTCATCACAAAAATTAGCACTGCATGCTACAGAATATCATAATTTGAAAAACGAGAGGCTTTTTACAAGGGGATATAGGGATAGGAAAGGGGGGGAATGGCTTCAAGTCAAAAGAGGGAATTCAAAAAAGGTTTTAAAAGGAAAAAAATTTTTTTTCCCCATGAGGGTGGGGGAAAACGCTGGTATGTGTTGCCAAAAAGAAGTTGGGGGCTGCCCCATCCCTGGCAGTGTTCAAGGCCTGTTTGGATGGGGCTTGGAGCAACCTGCTCTAGTGGGGAAGGGGGCATCTGCCTTTTCTGATAGGAACTAGATGGGTCTTTTAAAAAAACCCTTTTACCCTAACTTTTTATGATACGGTGTTTAGGAACTGATTGCTAAGGAGCTGAAACATTGTTTTATCCTTGCAACAGCAGAGGGGGGGTTTTTTAGCTTTTCCCACCCAAAGAAAAGCTGAACAACAATGGCAGCATTAGCCTGTTCATCATTAAAATTTTGCAAAACCCAATTACTTTGCTTTTCGGGGGGAATGCACTTTATATAAAAAATCCAATAGGACTCAAATTCCCTCCCTTTCCCCAAAGGATGCAATGGTTAGGTTCATGGGGAGCCTTTTTTCAAATTTGGGAGATTGAAAAAAAAGGAAACTCAAAAAAAAACTAGCAAATCCCACAACAGCTGGGTTTTTAGGGACCTTTCAAGTCTGTCGGGGCCCCACCCCCCTGCTCAAGCAGGGTCAGGGGAAAGCAGTTTGCTCAGGGCTGCCCAAGGGAGGGGGACTACAACTTCTGGGCAGTCTGTGCCAGTTTTCGGCCCAGTGCAGAACAAAAAAGCGTTGTTTTTATGTTCTGCTGGGATTTCAGGGTTATCAGTTTGAGCCCCACAGGCACCAACTTGTCCACTAAGCCCCCAGTCAAAAAGAAAAGTTTACAGAACAGGTCATTTGGGGGGCCCCCTTTTCCCTTCCATGCCCATTAGCACTGCCTGCTTGAGGGACTGCACTGTCATAAATGCAGTATCTGGCTCACAGTCCTTTTTGCTGTTGCCCCTGTCAGTTGGCAGGGGCACATCCTCGGGAGCATATTGGGGGAGTAGTTTTTCCCCGGGTTTTCCTCACCGTTTAAATTGGTGTTTCATTTCTCCAAACACCCCTTTCATGGTTGATTTTTAGAGATCTCTCCTAGCCCTTTATCTTGATCCCAAACCTTTTGTTGTATTTTCTCTCCTCTTTCCAGCTGAGGAGGTGAGTGATAGAACGGCTTTGGTGGGGACCTGGTGTTTTCCCGCCAGGGTCAGCCCACCAGTCATCATGTTCCATTGTCTTGCAACCTTGTGCTACAACACAGGGACTTTAGTTTTTTTTCCAGTTTTTGAGTGATTTCACCTGGTGTTGGGTCAACTCACTACGGGGGAACCCCCCCCCGCCATCATCTATTTTGCTTCAGTAGTTACAATCCTTCTCCTCTCAGTGGCTCTGTTACCAGCCCCCCCTCTTGACTCCCCCCACGCTGTTACCACAGGGAATGGGTGGAGAGAGAGATTTACAATAAAGTTTTGCCCCCCTTTTCCACCTCCGGGGAAAGAGGGTTTGGAGGGAGGGGGGACCCTACAGAGAATCCAAGTCACCAGGTGAAGGTTTCCCAGCTGCCTCTCCCTTTTTTTGAGGCTGGCTTTTGTTTTCCCCTTATAGACCTTGGGGACTTTCTTTTCCCAAGGCCAGCCATAAGAATTCATAAATCCCGCTTTATTCAAAGTATATTAAATTTCTGCTGAAAAATTTAAGATAGCAATATGTAATTAGGCCTACATCCAAAATAGAAATATCTGTTAATACAGAATAACATAGAGCAAATTTTGGATGCTGTTTATGCTACGTTGCTCCAAAGGGGTTTTCCTTTGGGAAGTTCGGGCAACACACAAAAAAAAGCCCCCCCCCAGGCTTTCAGTCCCCCAGATGTTAACAGTACACCTGTGAGCCTCTAAATTTTGTGACTTAAGTGTTCCTGGGAAATTGGAAGTTATCAGACATATTGAAAAAGCTTACTTTGCTGCATATCAGGACATGTCCTTTAGTAGAATAAATTACCCTGAATTCACATGAACTTATTTTGGGGAAAAATAAAGAGTTTTCCCAAAGGTCATTATACCGTACATATGGGGCGGGGAAAAAGAGAGGGGCACACTAAACAGATTCAAAAAAGGACACTTTGGGTGCAAACAGCATTTAAATAAGTACAAAAGTACAGTCAGAGGTTCTGCTACAAAAAGGCAACATTACCATTACTACATTTGTGTTTTTCCAATCACAGTGAAACCTTTTTACCCTGGAATGAAGTGTTTATTAAGTTGGGGGGGGTTTTGTAAAGGACGGGTTTTTGCCCCAAACCCAAGACCCCAGATCGGGTTTTCCCCTTTTTTAAAAACTGCTTTTCTAATTAACCAACTTCAGGAAATCAGTTCATTTTTTTAAGGATAGCTAAGTGATGTTCTGAGTGGCTGACAGTTAAATTTTTAATTTCTTACATGATAACAAGAACCCAGTGATATGCCCACCCCTACCCAAAAGGGAAGAATGCCCAAAAAAGGCCGGGTTAACCCGGGGCCCTTTTTCCCGGGCATTTTTCCCCTTTGGGTGGGGTTTGGTATTCCGGTTCTTGTTTTTCATGTTAAAAAATAAACTTTAATGCAAAAAATGGAACAAAAACCAGCACTTTTAAAAAAATAATTTGGTTTTTCCGGGTTTTGGGTTTTAAAATTAAAGAAAAAACCCCAGTTTTTTTAAAAGGAAATTTTAAAACCCCTTTGGGGTTGGGGGAAGAAAGGAGACTAAAACCTTTTTCAAAACCCCCCCAACTTAATAAGCACTTCATTGCCAGCTAGAGAAGAATTTTACTGTGATCGAAACACAGCAAGTGTAGTAATGGTAATGTTGCTATTTTTCTGTAGCAGAACCTCTGACTGTACTTTTGTACTTACTAACTGCTGTTTGCACAACGTGTCCTTTATGAATCTGTTTAGTGCCTGCCCCTCTCTGTTATTTCCCTGCCCATATGTACGGTATCAATGACCTTTGGGAAAGCTCTATTATTTCCACAAAATAAGTTCATGTGAATTCAGGGTAATTTATTCTACTAAAGGACATGTCCTGATATGCAGCAAAGTAAGCTTTACAATATGTCTGATAACTTCCAATTTCCCAGGAACACTTAGAGTCACAAAATTTAGAGGCTCACAGGTGCTCACTGTTAACATCTGGGCACTGAAAGCCTGGGGGGGAAAGGGTTTGTTCTGTGTGTTGCTGAACTTCAAGGAAAGCCCCTAGGAGTCAGCATCGTAGCATAAACAGCATCCATATTGCTCTCATCATTATTCTGTATTAAAAGAATTTTTATTTTGGATGTAGGCCTAATTACATATTGCTATCTTCATTCTTCAGCAGAATATTTAAAACTTTGAATAAAGCGGTCACTTTATGAATTCTTATGGTGGGCCCTTTAAAGAAATGTCCTAAGGTCTATAGAGGGGAAGAGGACAGGCAAAAACCGGGCCCCCAAAAAAAGGGAGAGGCAGCTGGAATGAAGGTCTGTGTTGTTACTACTCTCACCCCGGGGACTTGGGTTTCCCCTGTGAGGGTCCTACCACTCATCCAAACCCTCTTTCCAGGAGGTGAATAGTGGGGGCAAATGGACTTGATTTAAAAACTCTCTCTCCACCCATTCCCTGTGGTAACAGCAGTGGGAGAGTCAAGAGGTGGGGGGGGGGAACAGAGCCACTGAGAGGAGAAGGATTGTAACTACTGAAGGAAAATAGATGATGGCAGTGGGGTTCCTCCAGTGAGTTGACCCAACACCAGGTGAAATCACTCACAACTGGAACAGAGACTGAAAGTCCCTGTGTTGTAGCACAAGGTTGCAAGACAATGGAAATGATGACTGGTGGGTGACCCCGGCTGGACACCAGGTGCCCACCAAAGCCGCTCTATCACTCACCTCCTCAGCTGGACAGAGGAGAAAAATACAACAAAAGGCTTGTGGATCAAGATAAGGACTAGGAGAGATCTCTAAAAATCAACCATGAACGGGGTGTTGCAGAGGGAGTGGAAAAAATGAAACACCAATTACACGGTGAGGAAAAACCAGGAAAAACTACTGCCCACAATATGCTCAGGGATGGCCCCTGCCAACTGACAGGGGCAACAGCAGAAAGGACTGTGAGCCAGATACTGCATTTATGACAGTGCAGTCCCTCAAGCAGGCAGTGCTAATGGGCAGGGAAAGGAAAAGTAGCTGCCCAAGTGAGCCTGTTCTGTAAAGCTGTACTTTGTGACTCGGGGAGCGTTGAGTGGACAAGTTGGTGCCTGCTGGGGCTCAAACTGATAACCCTGAAATCCCAGCAGAACATAAGACAACGCTTTTCTTTTCTGACGTGACCGAACACGGGGAAAGACTGCCCAGAAGTTGTAGTCCCCATCCTTGGACAGCCCGAGCAAACTGCTTTAGCTGACCCTGCTTGAGCAGGGGGCTGGCCCAAAGACAGACTTGAAAGGTCCCTCAGCCTCAGCTGTTGTGGGATTTGCTAGTTTCTTTTTTGTCAGTTTCTTGTTCTGTTCAATCTCCCATTAGAAGAAGGCTCACAGTGAACCTAACCATTGCATCTATTACTTTGGGAAGGCAGGGAATTTGAGTCTCTATGTGCATTTTGATATAAAGTGCATTCCACGCAATGCAAAGTAATTGGGTTTTGCAAGAGCATACTAATGATGAACAGGCTAATGCTGCCATTGCTGTGTTCAGCTTTGCTTCTGGATGGAAGATCAGCTCAAGAATACCACCCTCTGCTGTTGCAAGGATGAAAAAATGTTTCAGCTCCTTAGCAATCAGTTCCTAAACACCGTATCATAGAATAGTTAGGGTTGGAAGGGACCTAAAAGATCATCTAGTTCCTATCAGAAAAGGCAGATGCACCTTCCACTAGAGCAGGTTGCTCCAAGCCCCATCCAAACAGGCCTTGAACACTCCCAAAGGGATGGGGGCAGCCACAACTTCTCTTGGCAACACATACCAGCGTCTCACCACCCTATAGTAAAGAATTTCTTCCTAATACCTTTTCTAAAATCTACCCTCTTTGAGCTTGAAGCCATTCCCCCTTATCCTATCCCTATACCCCCTTTAAAAAAGCCTCTCAGTTATACAATTATGATATTCTGTAGCATGCAGCATGCTACAGTTGTGATGACAGTAACGCATTTGTTTCTTTAACTTAGAGACAAGATGGGGCAGGAACTGAGATAGTCAGGTCTCAGATACGCTTCTGAAATGTCCATGGATTACCAAAGTTGCTTGATACATGTGGAAGTCAGAGTAAAGGGATACCGGGACTCCACCTGGAAATGGCATCCTGAGGCTGGATAAAGCCTGATCTGATTAGCATTCAGTGTCAGTGCTGGCAAATAAGGGAGAAAAAAATTTAAGAGAGCAACAGAAAGATGAAGGGTTACTGCTTCCTACCTGTACTTCAGACTCTCCTCCCTAATGAACCACTGCAGTGCTTGCAGGCTGCTCAGGAGGTGGCTCAGTGATGAGAGGTATTGCTGCGGTACTGGGTGGTATCAGCGTGTGGGTCAGGGAGCTTGTGGGGCATGTGGATGCCCATCACATCAGAGCCGGGTTTTAACCCCCTTCCCTCCTTCAGTGGAGGTAAGAAGAGTATGAAGGATGGTAGGACACCTCCCAGCCTGGCATGAAGGCTGGGAGTAACTGGCCAGCAAGGTCTTACAACGTGGCTTTTTAGCGAGAATAACAGCAGTTTGCCTTAAATTGGTGTTTGCAAGCTGTGGCAGTTCAGGAGCTGAAAAGTGGCTCTCAGTTCAGGCAAAGACTGAGGCTGGGTTTTCAATTTTAGCTCCCTTTTTGCTTGCTCATTCTGTGTTATTAACTTCAAATCCATTGGCCCACTTCAATCAAATCAAACAAGTTGTGTAAGAATCAATAGCTAGGCAGAGGCACAAAATTTTGCTGTAGGACAAAAGAGAAATGTATACATAGATGATTTCATACTGTGCCCCAGGGAAAAGAAAAAACCCAAACTTAATTCAAAAATCTAAGCTTAGGTGTCTAATTTTAGACCCCCCTTTAGTATCCTTCTCGGCCTCCAGTTGTTGCTCCCAGAAGAACTGGGTTTTCCTGCATGTCCTGTGTCAGCCAAATGTGGAGATTTCATTACTCTAGGGTATCTTGAATGCCAACAGATTGCTAGCTGTGTGAAACAGAACTGAGCCTCCTGGGCTTATCTGCTTATTTCAAAAAAAAACCGTGATGTGTTTATAGTTCAGGTAGTACCAAAACAATGTCTCCACTGAAGAGAAAAAAAATATTTCATCTCAGTAGTTGCTTGGTTTTTAGATGGGCATCCAGCCACCGCTGCCTGGTCAATCAACAGAGGCATAGCTCAAAACCAGGCCCAGTATGTATATCCCATACCTGGTATTAAGGAGCACAGCAGGGAGCTGGGCTGCTGGCAGGTAGATGTGTGGAGAGAGGATGGAGGCTGTAGGCATTGTCAG
>NW_026914110.1:0-8553 GCF_034315485.1 Pezoporus occidentalis | reverse complement strand
CCCACATAACACCGAAGCACAAACAGCCGGGCATGGTTCTGGCAGCCCCCTCCCAAAGTCCCCCATGCTGCCATCTCCCTGGCTCTTCCCTGGCAGCTCCCTCACCACCTTGCCCCTCTTCTTGCTTGACATAAGGGAGTCCACCAACCCCTGCAGCTTCTCATAGCGCTGCAGAAGCTTCCCCAAACGCGTGCTGACGTTGCTGCTGCAGGTGGGGCATGCGGCCTCCTCCTGCCCCGTGCTCTCCATCACGCTCAGCTCTTCCAGCTGCAGAAGGGGAAGAGGAATCACCTCTGAGATGGGACACATGCAACCAACAATCCCAGGAGTCGTGGGGGCTCCATGGCCCCAGCAAGCCAGGGGATGTGCCTGGGAACCCCACCAGGACCACCTCACCGAACCAGCGGGTGGTGAGAGCTCCCCCCACACCTCACCTGCTCCCGCTCCTCCTCGCCCGTCTGGGCCACCAACTGATCCAGTGCAGCCTTGCTTATTTGCTGCTTCTCTGCCAGATCCTTCCTGTCCCACTTTACCTCCTGCGGTGTGGACCTGGCCAGCGAGACAGGGACAGAGGTAGGCTTAGTCTTCAGAAGCTTCATTGCTCAGGGGGCATCCGTCACCCCCCATCATGGGATGCTCCCAGCCCTCCTGGGCTCCCTTGCAGCCCCACAGGGTACGAAACCCTCTCCTGTCCTTTTACCCCAATGGCAGGCTGCGTTGGTTGCTGAGGTCCATTTGCCAGCTGGCTCTGGCTGCCTCCAGTTTGCCAAGGGCACTCTCCAGCTTCCTGATCTGGGAACGGCAGTGGGGGCAGAGTCAGGGCATGGCCCCTGTGCCATCCCAGCACAGGGGCTCTCCAGCTGCCTCCTCCGTGCCCAACTCTCCCAGCATCCCTGCATCTCCCTCGGGGACTCCTTACCTTTCCCTTCTCGCCCTGCAGGTCCCTGGCCACGCCCTGCAGGTCCCTGGACAAGCCCTGCAGGTCACTGGCCAGGCCCTGCAGGGATGGCACCGGGGCCTGGAGGTCACCCAGCGTGTTGGCAACGCTCTCCTGGCCTAGAAGAACGTGGTACAAGGGGACACACTGTCAGTGAAGGGGTCTCACTCTACGGGCCAGGCTCTGAGCACAACGAGCTCCAGACGCAGCATTTCCAGCACCCCCCACAAGCCTCCCAGAGCTCCCACCTCTCTCCTGGAGGAGCAGGCGCAGCTTCTCCAGTTCAGTCGCGTCCAATTTGGTGGCTTCTAGCTGGGCCACCTGCTCCTTCAGGGGAGCACAGAGGTGTCTGAGCTCCCCAATCTGCTTGAGAGCCTCCACCGTCTCCACGTAGCAATTGTAGGCGTTGTGGTAGGCACTGCTGGAGCGCGAGGGCAAGGCCAGCTCTTGCAAGTGGGACGTGGCCCTGGGATCAGTGTCGAGCGGGATCTCGAATCCCTGGGCTGTCGGCAAGAGAGTCCCTGCTGCCAGGGGGCCTGCCTCGTGAAGCTGTGTGCCGAGCCGCTCCCCTGAGGTGGTGGTCTGAGGGACGGTGGGCTCTGGCTGCATCCCCAGGGTGGTGGTCTGGGTGCCCGTGGACTCTGGCTGGGTTGGCTGCGTCCCCAAGCTGCTGGTCTGTGCGTCCTGACACACTGTCTGCATCATCGCTGTGGTGCTAGCGTTCCTCCTCTGATCTGAGGGAACGCTTGCCTGCTGCTTAGGGGCCGTTAGAGCTGTCCCTGGATCCTTCAGCTCCACCGAGCTGTCTCTAGATCCCAGCACTGAGCTTGCCCCATGTGGGCTGTCCATATCTGAAGTGGGAGGCTTGGTGGTGGCAGACTGGTCTCCTTCTTGTTCTCCTCTGGGTCTTCCTCCATCTCTTCCTTGGTCTCCTTTGCTGCCCACCAGGCAATCCTCCAGCACATCCCAGTGCACCATGTTGGTCACTGTAGAGAGCCTGACAGCAGAATGGCTGCAGGACAAAGGCCACGAAACTGTGCAACTAGTCAAGATCTAGGCCGAAGAACACAGCAGCAACTGTGTGGTCAATGGTTGCTCAAGGACAGGATGTATGCTTGCTGAGATAGCGCAACGGTAACGCTTGAGCAAGAGTGAAACATATTGAAACAAGAAGCGGTCGCGGTTATTTAGAAACCCCTGTGTTAGCACAAACTAACCAATGATTTTATTGTACCCTAGCAGAAATTGTATCTAACACTGAGACTATAAAAATGGCTGTATTTTGCTAAATAAACGAGACTTGCTGACCATGATAGCATGAGGCTTGTCTCCCGCGACTCCGACATTTGGCGCCCGAACAGGGACCAAGGAAGGGGCCGTCCCTTTCAAGAGTTGCGGAGGGTGCAGGTCTCGACATAAAGACGGCTTCTGCAGGACAGCAGTGGCACATCGGTGGACTGCGTGATCTCTGCTTTGGCCCGGAGTGCAGCATCGGCTGGCTCTGCTGCTACGCGCTGCCGACGCCTGGAGGGTGCAACGGATCCGGTAAATATGGACAGGCAAGCGGCGTATGATCTTTTTACTGCCTTCCTCCGTCGTCGGGGGCTAAAAGGCTTAGACTTTGATAAGGACCTCCCTGCCCTTCTTTCTCATGCCCGGTCTCTCGGTATTTTTAGTGACCCCCACTCTGTTCACCAGTTATCGGAATGGCGTCGCCACGGCGATAAATTATGGGATCTTACATTAGATGATGATAAAACTGCTAAAAAGTTATCCAAATTGTGGCGTTTGATACATAACGAACTCCTGATGGTACAGGCAGAGAAACGTGCGGCTGAAAGTGCCCGTTTGGCACAAGATCAGAATCGTAACTATGATCCTTCTGCCCCTAACCCGCCCGCGCGTATCGATCTGCGGGAAGATATCTGCCGGCGGGCTGCAACAGCAAACGAGCCAGGCAAAGATAACCCTTTTGATCCCGGAATAATCGACCCTGACAGAGAACCCCACCTCTACCCCCCTGACCCGCATGATATGTGGAAAAACATTAAAAAACAAGCGGAAAATCACGGTGCTGTGAGCCTGCCCCACAACCTGAATGCTCCACATCCCGTCCGTCACGAGGCGAACCGGGGGCTGGACGGCGGGGAGGAAAACGGCGCTCCCGCGGGAGCCGAACGGAGGCTGCGGCGGGGGCTCCCCGCCGACCGAGGGGCTGCACCCGGTAGCAGCGGTGGGATAAGGAGCTGCGGAGCACGGGCGCGCCACCTCCACCTCCCTGATGCCGCGACCTCACTCACTCGCCCGGCGGCGGCAGCAGCAGGCTCCGGCGGGCTCCCCCCATTGCCTGCCCGCGGGCAGAAGGCTCTGATACTCGCCCGCCCCTCGCCTTTCTGTGCTCCGGCAGGCGCGGGGTGCGCGGCGGTGCGGGGTCCACTCCTCCCGGTGAGAGGCGGTAAGAAACCCAGGAAACCTTAGTTATAGAATGGTTAACCCCACAACTGCAGCAGCGAAAATCAATCACAAAGAAATTGGAACGACTAGCGGCCCTGATACGTAAAGGCAGGCTACGAACTATTGAAATTAGTGGGAAAGAACCTGAAACCATTTACTTGCCCATGGAACATTCTGATTTAGACTGGTTTCTCCTCAATGATAATGACTTAGCTCTTGCTTTGCTGAATGCTCCTTGTAAGGTGCTTACATCAAAAATTAAACCTAGCACTCTGGCATGGCTTGGTCACTGGCGATGGATTGTTAAACCCCTTAGAAGCGAATCACCTATTTTAAAAGCTATTACAGTTTTTACTGACGCAGGAAAAAGATCCCGAAGAGCAGCAGCTACATGGAAGCAAGGAAATACTTGGCATCATCATGTTCTCGACGCCACACCTGAGGACAATCTTCAAACCCTCGAACTCTTGGCTGTTATTTGGGCCCTTCATACGTTCCAGCAGCCTCTTAATGTTATCTCTGACTCTTTATATGTTGTGACAGTAGCCTCTCGTATTGAGGATGCTACAATTAAGGATGTTACAAATCCTAGGCTTGGGGAACTCTTTTTATCCCTTAAAAGGGTGATACGTGCCAGAACTTATCCTTATTCCATACTTCACATTAGAAGTCATAAGTGGGATATGGGATTAGGAGAAGGAAATGCAAGAGCTGATAAACTGGTAGCTATACAACAGCCTACCATAATTCCCCGCAGCATTGCTGCTAGGGAAAGTCATAATATTTTCCACCAAAATGCTAAAGGATTGGCTCAGGAATTTAATATTCCCATACATGAAGCTCGTGCTATCATTAAGACGTGTTCCGTCTGTAGCTATCCTCAAGGAGGAGTAGGATTAAGTATGGGAGTTAACCCCAAGGGATTAGATTCAAATCAAATATGGCAAATGGATATTACCCATATACCCCATTTTGGAAGGCTAAAATATGTTCATGTTACTATTGATACCTATAGTCATTACATTTGGGCAACTGCTCAAACAGGCGAAAAGGCAATACATGTCGAAAAACATTTGAATAGCTGTATAGCAATAATGGGAGTTCCCAAAGAAATTAAGACTGACAATGGCCCAGCATATATCAGTGAACGCATACAAAAATATATGCTGTTTTGGGGCATCAAACATACTAAGGGTATCCCCCATAACCCAACCGGCCAAGCAGTAGTAGAGAGGGCAAACAACACCCTCAAAACATATGTTACCAAATACTCTGATCTTGTAACTCCCTCGGAAAAGTTATTACGAGCTTTATTTGTGTTAAATCATCTCTGTATTTTTGGAGAAGAAAAATTGCCTCCAGTAATTAAGCATTTCCAAAAGGAACCGACCCCTGTGCCACCTATTTATGTCCAATATAAAGATCCAACGACAGGTTTATGGCAACCCCCAGCCCAAGTACTGTATTGGGGGAGGGGCTATGTTTGTGTTTCTGCCCCAACAGGACCTAAGTGGATTCCTGCCCGATGGACTCGAGCTACTCAACCGAATGAACAGCCCAGAACTTCGCCGTCGTCATCGCCTGCAGTTAACCCTGCGCCCGTTGTTGGAACCGCTTGAGAGACGTTTTGGAGTCCGCCTATCCTATTCGACACAGGAAGAGGCAGGACTCCATCTGCTTTGGGAACTTAATAGAATACTTGACCAAGTTTTATCTCCTACTCATTATTGTTTAGCGTGTTTGCAAGATCACAAGGCTTGGGTTAAAATTAAGTGTGGTAATTGTCATCAAAAGGTTTGGGTGTCCCAAGGTCAATTCCAGTCATGGGGTGCTTGTGTAAATTGTACCTGGAATCCTCTCCGTTATAACGATCCTTATAGAGCGCTATTGGCTGAAGCTGGTATAACTCCTCCCACGAATTTTCCCCCAAATCCCCCATTAACGTATCCGTTAGTGGAAAATCGAGAAGATTGGGAGCTACGATACTTAAAATATCAGGTTCAAGAAATTCTCTACCAGATTCAAACCGCTCTAGCCACAGTATCTCTAGAAATCAAGTGTGGCAAGGATGTGGGTATTCCACTCCTGTGGCAGGTTAAACCTGAGGATTGGGATCGTACTTGCCGCCGTTTTCGGCCTCAACACAGGAACTTGGGACACTCTAAACAAAATAGAAGAACGAAAAAACATGTGGGTCACTTGGGCTGAAAAAGTTAATCAGAGCAGTATATGTCTTGCTTTAGCTAAAGCTTCTGATCCCTTTAGAACTTGCTTGGTAGGAGTCCCAACCAATTATCCTTATACCTTCTCCCGATACAAGAATGTTTCTGAAATCCAAGAGTTTAACCTGCTTGGCTCTGCGCCTGCACAAAACTGCTTTAAATTTGAAAGTCTCCCTACCCAATACCGACCAGTTAATGTTTCCTCACACAGACCCTATAACGAGACCGCTTATTGTCAGCACATTCAACATAAATATGTTGTTACCTCCCGTACAGGTCATCTGCCTGATGGATATTTTCTTATCTGTGGTGATAGAGCATGGCAAGGAATCCCCAGAAGTCCGGTAGGAGGACCATGTTATATAGGTCACTTAACAATGTTTGCACCTGATATCATGACAGTTCTTAAAGCCAAAAATATTCATATACGCCACAAAAGAGCAACCACACAGTTAAGCCCAGACTGTCGGGATACCGTCACACTTTGGGATCGTCCCGAGATTATTTTAGCTAGCATTTTTGCTCCTGGTGTAGCATCTGCGCGAGCCCTCACTCAATTAAGTAGATTGGCTTGTTGGACAGGGAAACAAATAAATATCACCACAAGTATTTTGTCAGATCTAGCTACGGACCTAGAAGGAGTCCGACATGCAGTCCTCCAGAACCGAGCTGCTATAGATTTTTTACTCCTAGCACAAGGTCATGGGTGTGATGAATTTGAAGGTATGTGCTGCATGAATCTTTCAGACCACTCTAACTCCATTCACAAACAATTAGCACACTTAAAAGACAATATGCGAAAATTACAGGAAACAAGTGATCCTTTCACAAACTGGTTAGCGTCCTTTGGATTATCTCCTTGGTTAATCACTTTGATAGAAAAACTTGCTTTGGTGCTGGCTATAATTTTGCTCGCAATTTTGCTTTTACCGTGTATCATGCAGTGTTTGCAAAAAATGATATCGAATGCTTTTAATCATAAAATGGCTATGCTTGCTACTAAAGAAAACGGGGGAAGTGTAGAGAGCCTGACAGCAGAATGGCTGCAGGACAAAGGCCACGAAACTGTGCAACTAGTCAAGATCTAGGCCGAAGAACACAGCAGCAACTGTGTGGTCAATGGTTGCTCAAGGACAGGATGTATGCTTGCTGAGATAGCGCAACGGTAACGCTTGAGCAAGAGTGAAACATATTGAAACAAGAAGCGGTCGCGGTTATTTAGAAACCCCTGTGTTAGCACAAACTAACCAATGATTTTATTGTACCCTAGCAGAAATTGTATCTAACACTGAGACTATAAAAATGGCTGTATTTTGCTAAATAAACGAGACTTGCTGACCATGATAGCATGAGGCTTGTCTCCCGCGACTCCGACAGGTCACCTCGTCTGGGTCTGGGTACAGGCCCAGCGAGCGGGGCGAGGAGAAGGACGGCAGTCAGCACACAAGAACAAGACTGAACAGAAGCACCTGCAACTTAACCTGGGCACTAGACAGATGGACGCTGGGCAGGCTTGTGCTTGGGGGCTGCTGCTGTATTGCACCAGTAGATCTTGACCCTCCTTCCCAGCACCCATGCTACTTTAATGGGTGTTTAGTTAAGAAGTGCCTTAGCGCCACTTGGGCGGACACACACAGTTACCTCTACCAGCAGCTTGAGCTGCAGGCAGCGCTGCCCATTTCTGCCCTCCCCGGGGCTCCACGTAGGGTGGGCGAGCTCCCATGCTTCCCTCTTGGGACACCCTTCCTACTCTCCCCTCCCAGTGCCCCTCACACTGGGTGACACCCAAGGCCGGAGGACAGGGTCCGCAGGGAGGTGCAGGGTGATGCAGGCAGGGCAACAAGAGGCCAGCTCCCTCCTGGGGACACCAGCAGCAGCTCACCAAGCCAAGCGCCTCCTGCATCAGGCGGATTTCTTCCTGCATCATGCGGATTTCTTCCTGCATCATGCGGATTTCTTCCTGCATCATGCGGATTTCTTCCTGCCTGCGGGACTGCGCCTCCTTCATCTGGCTAATCTCCTCAAGGAGATCCTGGTAGACAGACGTGTCCTAGGAGAGGAGGGTGGCAGGCATGAGCCCCACAGGAGGGTCCCTGCAGACCAGGAACTTGGTCCCCACCCTGCCCCAGTGGAAGCCATCACACAAACCCCTGTCAGCAGGGCTGCATCCAGCCCTGCCTGCCCGCCCGTGCTGAACTCTGAGCAGGAGCGCTGAAACTGATGCCAAGGGCAAAGAGACACCCCTGCAGGAGGAGGCGCTTCAGTGGGGGAGCACCCAGGGGACTGGGGAGAGCCTCTGCCTCGGAGCTGCTGCTCTCGTCAGTTTCTACCTTTCCCACCAGCTGTCCCACGTCGGCAGCCACATCAGCTTCGGAGCCGCTGGGGGTGTCCTGCAGTGGGTCCTTTGCAGGCAGCTGCTCACCCGGCTGCAGGGCCTGGCTCCCCGCAGCCAGGGTCATTGCCCTGTCCCGCCCCACAGGCTGCTCCAAGCCTCGGGTGGAGCGATCCTGAAGGCCCAGGTGCCCCAGCATGGCCTGCAGCAGGTTGCGCAGCGCTCGGAAGTTCACGGCCTCGACATCGGTCGTCCCGAAAGTGGCGTCCAGCAGCTGGGTCAAGCTGAGCAGAGCCATCGCTGCCGCTATGGCCGACAACACGACTCTGACCTGCTGGCGGTAGGAGAGATAGCGGGCAGCCGGCAGCCTTCCTCCTGCTCACGCTCCCTCAGGGATGCCGCGGCCCCGTCCCCGCCGCCTCTGCGCCCTCCAGCCCTACCGCCGGCCCCCCTGACCCCCGTTCCCTGCTCCCCCCGGCCCCGTACCTGCAGCAGCTGACCCTGCCCCACCACCTGCCCTCTTTACTGACCTCGACGCTCCCCGACGCCCATTGTCCGGAGCTCACAGAGGGCGGCGCTGCGGAAAACACCCGTTGCTAGGCAACGCC
>NW_026914109.1:0-4612 GCF_034315485.1 Pezoporus occidentalis | reverse complement strand
TTCCTCTTGTTTATTGCTTTTTTTAGCAGAGAGGGCACCCCACAGCCCCCCCAAAACCCCCCCCCTTTTTTGGATGGTTAAAAAGGGCTCCGGTGGAGCAGCCGGGGTTTTCCCCCTGTGGCCGGACCACAGGGTTCACGCGGACGGGGCGCGGCGCGGGTCACTGCTGAGGGGGGCGCCATGGTGGACTGGGTTGATCTCAGCAGCCACGGTGGCAGCCTCCCCAAAATTGGGGGAGGTCGGGGCCCTTGCGGCCCCTCACCATTCCCGCCCGAGGGGGCCCCACCCCCCCCCAGCCTCCCGTTTCCCCCACTTGCTGCAGGTGAAGCTGGAACTGGTGGCTGGACCATATAAAATCACAGGGCAGTTTGGGGGTACGGCGAGCCTGCCTCCACTTTCTGGAGGGGGACAATTCAGGGGGGGTGGGGGGCAGAGATGGGTAAACGGGGTGCGGGGGTGTAGGGTGTGCTGTGCCGGGGGTGGGGGGCACCACGGTGAGGTGCTGCGGGGAAAAGGGGAGAAGCAGAGCTGTCCCGGGGCCCATGGGGCCCATTTCCAGTCAGTACCAGCCGGGGTAAAATTTTGGTCCAAAATAACGGCCCGCTCCACGTATTTTGTACTACCCATTGTCCTGGCTGCACGGGGCGGGTTTCCCAGGCAGCTCCAGGATCTCCCCCAGGGCACGGGGATGCCTGTGGCACACACGGTGCGGTGAGACCCCCCCCCCAGGGAAACCTGTGCCCAAAAATTCCCCGTGCCTTTACCCCAAGGGACAAGCTGGGCTTATTATCCAGAGTTGGCCCCCTTAGTGGGGGGCCCTTTCCAGCTTCTGCAGCAGGCCCTGCACTGTTTCAGCTGGGGTTTCCAATTGCTCCGCGGGGGTGCAGGGGGGTGACCCCGGTGTGGTGCCCCCCCCCCCCCTCCCCCCCCACGACTTCACCACACGGAGTTTTTGGCAGGAAGATCCCATGGGGTCGGTGACGTGGAGCTGTGGGGGCCTGTAGGGGGCTCCAGCCTGTCCAGCTGCATCCCAGATGCGCCCCCCCCTCAGGGGGGGGGGGGACGGGGCCTGCTGGAAAATGGGGGTGGGGGTGAGGGGCCCCTGGGGGGCTTGGGACCCAGGGGAAGCCACGCCCCCAAGGGTCAGGCCAGGCCATGGCCCTGAGCCTGAGTCCTCACCATCCCCACCAGGCCCATTTCCACACACTACCTGCCCCCTTGCAGGTGGCTCCATACCCCCGGGGAATGCCAGGTTTCCCCAGCCCCAGGCTGTGAGCTGCTGTCAGGCGGAAATCCCTTTTAAATTTTGGGTTTTCCTACCCCCGTGTGCCCAGCACACGGGGGGCTGTAGGAGATGGGGGGGGGGGGGGGGAGAAGGGCAGGGAGCCCCTGAAGGGTTTCCCATTTCCCCCGTGGGCACCGGGGGAAGAAGGTGGTGGGACCCTTGGGAAAGGAGGTTTTGGAGCTTGGCACACACCCCTTCTGTGTAGAGGGGCAAGGGTGGGGGTCCTTTTACCCCTGTTTTTCCCCTGTTTACCTGGAATCTCCAGGCTCTCACCTTGGTGGTCCCAGTGCCAGTGAAGGGTTTACCATTTGGTGGTTCTGTAGTCCCGAGTGTAAGCACCACCGGCCGTCCAATAAGGTGGGCAGGGGTCTTTCCCCAGGAGGACTACGGGAAAAAGGGGGGTAAAGTGTCCCTCCACCCCCCCCTTCCCCCCAGGCTGTTTATCCAGCCCTGGCCCTCCCCATACATGACAGGATGCCATCAGGGGAAAAAGGCCTGCTTTCGTTTTCCTCAGGAGGCTCCAGGTTTTCCCCCCAAGGCCCAACAGGATGCCGACCCTGGGTCTATGGAGCGTGCCTCCCACCCCCCCCCACCGCCATTTTTTCCCCCTCCAACAATTTTTCGACTAGCGGGGCCCACCTTTGGTGGTGGGAACTTCTTTGCCCCTCCCCCCACAGCTTGCCAAGGGGGGGGCCCCCTAGAAGATCTTCTTCTCCTGGGGGGGGCACAAGCCTTACCAAAAAGGCTTGTTCATGGGATGTGTGGGGGTGTGTGTGTAATCGGGTCCCACCTTATGGCCTTGTTTACTTCTGGGGCCCCCCCCCGCAGCTCCTTGTTGATGGGCTGCTGCGGGGAGGAGCTGCCAAGGACAAGCCCGGCTGAGCTGCTGGGCCCCGTGTCCCCATCCCATGGGAGGGACAGCAGGACAAAGGGGGGAAGGCACCCACCTCTGTGCTGCTGCATGGCTGAGCAGGGGCTCTTCCAGTGGCACGAGTCAGAGAAGTGCCTTTTGGGGATGTGCACCCCGAGGGTTCACAGGGCCGGGAGGCCCCACTTCCAATGTTGTGGAAATCCTCAGAACACCAGGAACGGTTTGGGATCCCCCCCCGCCAGGCTGGGGATTGTGTGCCCAAAAAGAGATTATCTTCCAGCCAAGCCAGGGCGAGGGGGGCTGGTGTGATATTTTCCCCCGAAAGCCTTTGGCTGGAGCCAAGCATTCCTCAGCTGAAACAGTGCAGGGCACTGCTGCAGAAGCTGCGGAGGGGCTCCCCCAGCTCCACATGGAGGGCGTTCACAATCTCTGGATAATCAAGCCCGGAGCTATGCCCCGTGGTAGAGGGAAGGCACGGGGAAAATGGGGTTTGGGCACAGGCTTCCTGGTGAGGAGGGGTCTCACCGGCACCGTGTGCCCCCGCTACAGGCATCACCTGCTGGGCACGGCTGGAGGAGATCCTGGAGCTGCCGGGAAAACCCGCAGCCCCCCAGGGGCCCCAGGACAATGGGTGTACAGAAAACGTGGAGCGGCCGCTGCTCATCTTCGGCACCAAGATTGACCTGCGGCAATGGATCCTGGTGACTGACGGAACCCGCTGCCAATGGTTCTCCGGGGACAGTACGGCGTTTCTGCTCCCAACCCTTCTCCCTGCAGCACCTACACGCGTGAGTCCCCCCCACCCTGGCACAGCACACCCTACACCCCAGCACCCTGTTCCCCATCTCTGCTCTCCCCACACCAGCTCCCGGCACCTCTGCAATGTGTCCATCCAGAAGCAGTGGAGGCAGGCTGCAGGCCGAAACCCCCAACTCCCTGTATTGATATGGCCAGCCACCATTCCAGCTTCACCTGCAGCAAGTGGGGCACACGGAGGCCTGGGAGAACGTGATGTGCCAGGCATGAAGGACTGGTCGCTGCCCTGTGCAGGGGCCCGGGAACTGGTGAGGGCCGCAAGGGCAGCTTCGACTCTACGGGGCCGATTTCATGTTCGGGGAGGACTGCCAGCCGGGGCGCAGAGATCAACGCCAGTCCCACCATGGCGCCCTGCTAGCAGTGACCCGACGGTTTGCGGCCGTAGCGTGACGTACTACGTGTGGTCCTGGACCACGGGGGCCCGGGCGCCCACCGGAGCCTTTGAACTCATCTACAAAGAGGTGGGTTTGGAGGGGCTGTGGGAAGGTCTCTCTGCTCCCAAGGAACAAGCAATAGAACAAGAGGAAACAGCCTCAAGCTACACCAGGGGAGATTTAGGCTGGGGTTTTTTTTTTTTTTTTTTTTTTTTTTTTTTTTTTTTTTTTTTTTTTTTTTTTTTTTTTTTTTTTTTTTTTTTTAACGTCCAGAACCCCTTTGCCCCCTATAAGCCCAAGCTCCTGCAGTGCCCAGGCCTCCAGTGGTCTCCAAACCACTTCACCCCAAGTTCCCCGCGGTCCCAGGCCTAAAGGGGGTTCCCCCCCAAAGTACTGACACCAAGCCTCCCTTGGTCTCAAACTACTGTGGCGCCCCGGCCTCCAGTGGTGGCCAAACCATTTTGGACACCAACCCTACTGTGGTGCCCAGGCCTCCACTAACCTAAACCACTTAGGTCACCAAGCGTCCTAGAACCATCATGCCTGCTGACCCCAAGCTTCCTGCTGTGCCCAGGCCTCAAGGGGTCTCCAAACCACTTACGGACGCCAAGCCTCCCATGGTGCTGAAGACAAATGCGGTGCCCCGGCCTCCAGTGGTGCCTAACCCCTTTCCGGTCACCAAGCCTCGTATGGTCACCATACCCCCTATAGTGCCCAGGCCTCCTACAGTGCCCAGGCCTCCTGTGATGCCCAAGCGGGGCAAACCACTCAGCTCCACCCGCTGGAGAAGCACAGGTCAAGGCGGCCCCCCTAACGAAAGTCATTTGTGCCTCTCCTCCGCCTTGCCCCCAGGCACCACCACAGCCAAACCCCCTGCTCCAGTGGCGGCAGGCCACTCTGGCAAGCCTGGGGCCACGCCCGACAGGGCACCCGCTAAGCACCCGCCCCCCCAAAACCCAACCCTGCCTGCATGTCCTGGGCAGAAAAGGGCCGTGCTGCAGAAGGGACACGAAGCAGCGCCCGGGAGCAGGCAAAAACGCTCACCATAAGGCCGTGAAGGGGAAAAGGTCTTGCCCACCAGAAGTGCAACCCACGACGGCAACCCCCCCCCCACCTCAGCCAAGCCCGCCATCGCACAGGGACACACATCCCACCACCCAAAGGGGGGGAATTAGTCATTTGCCGGGGGAAAGCCATCCAGCTGGCCTAACATTCTAGCGAGAAAAGGGGACAGTTGCAACAATGGAAGCAGAGCAACTGGAAACA
>NW_026914108.1:0-8509 GCF_034315485.1 Pezoporus occidentalis | reverse complement strand
TTTTGTGTTTAAATTGTGCTAAATGAAAGTAGTTCCCACAAAAAGGAGGCTCAGCCTTGAGGTAAGGCAGTGACCACTGTCTCCATTGCCTGCTTGATAACTGTTCATCCCAAGCGAGCTTGAAGATCTGAGGGAAGGACCAAAGGTTCAATACAGCTCTGGTATCCCCTGCAGTTCTGATACAGTTTTGGTGTCTATAGAATCCTAGAATCATAGAATAGTTAGGGTTGGAATGGACCTTAAGATCATCCAGTTCCAACCCCCTGCCATGGGCAGGGACACCTTACACTAAATCATATCACCCAAGGCTTTGTCCAACCTGGCCTTGAACACTGCCAGGGATGGAGCATTCACAACCTCCCTGGGCAACCCATTCCAGTGCCTCACCACCCTCACAGTGAAGAACTTCTTCCTTAGATCCAATCTAAACTTCCCCTGTTACAGTTTTAAACCGTTACCCCTTGTCCTATCACTACAGTCCCCAATGAAGAGTCCCTCCCCAGCATCCCTAAAGGCCCCCTTCAGATACTGGAAGCTGCTCTGAGGTCTCCACGCAGCTTCTCTTCTCCAGGTTTAACAGCCCCAACTTTCCATGATTCCTGATTTTGCATAACTGAGGAGGTGCTCCAGTCCCATTAACACAATAAAGGAGCTCCTTGGACTTGTTCCAACAGTTCCATGTCCTTTTTATGTTGAGGACACCAGAAGTGCACACAATGCTCCAGGTGAAGTCCTGGCAGTGTTCAAGGCCAGGCTGGACACAGGGGCTTGGAGGAAACTGCTCTAGTGGAAGGGGTCCCTGCCCATGGCAGGGGTTGGAAGTGGAGCCAGCAGTAATTGCCATGGCCAGCATAAACCAGTGGGATTCTGTGACACCTCTGCCGAGGGCTCCAATACATTTATCCCAGTAAGTCCTGGAGCTGGGGCAGTGCTAAGGACTGTGCTAATGGGCACACATAGTCTGTAGCATGTGGCCATGAAGTGTGTCTCTAAAATCTTCCTGGGATGTGTGGTCCTTAATCTTTTGCTTTTTGGATGCTCAGTACCAGGTCTGTGCTTTGTGGATTTGGCCATGTCACTCCCCTTCTGTATGTCATCACATTATTGAGGAGGAAGATGCTCCTGAAACAGTCCCTGGAGGCACCTTACATTTAATCCAAACACACCATTTCTGTTTAATGAACTGTACAATTGCTGGAAAAATATGTACTTGTGTAATGATAAACAGAATAAATCTGTTTTTTAAAATAAGCACCTTTGGAAACCGTGGTCTTCTGCAAAGAACTGTGTGTGATGAATAATTAATGAATGCAATGGCAACCAGTCAAAATGACCCCTGTTCAACTGGGTGCTCCAGATAGATTTTGGTTTACTCTACATCAGGCATCCAAATGCAAACTCCTACATCTGAGGGGGAAAAAAGAAGTTAAAATTCTAGGTATAGCATACAGTGGGTATGCTTAGTCATATTTTCCATGTCCAACAAATAGAAATGATGCTGGGAGTCTCTCTCTTTTATTTTTAGCTATGAAAAACACAATGTCAGGACTAACTTGGGTGCAGCCATGTGCAAAGTACCATGAAGTAACAGATGATCCCCCCTCTCCTGCAATGCATCCAGGTCTCTATTTGCTACAGAAAGAGCTTATTGCTGAAGGTCTCTAACAGGTTGCAGTTGGTTATTTCTGCTTTGCAGAGCATGAAGTTCTGCAGCATTCCTCAGTGGTACCTTCTCAGTTAACAGGTTGTGTTGGGGAAGAGTTGGGTGGGAGGAAATATCACTTACAGCAGCCCCACAAGAAGAAAATAGGGGAAAAAAACATACTTCTCCCTAAAGTCATTACATTCAATCATACTAAAATCCTTGGCAATAGGGGAAAATCCTACTCTCAGCTGCCACTTCTCTTAAACCAGATGTGAGATGAAGCCCACAGCAAGGAGGTAAGAAATAGGTGGCCTTTAAGCTCCCTCCAACCCACACTGTGCTGAGACCTCTTTGGCTGAGCTGGATGTTTGCAGTGGTAGGAAGGAAGGTGCAGGATGACAGACACAGCTGTGCTGCCTCCATGCTGGGATGTTCTGGTCACACAGAGATTTAGCATCTTCCCAATGCTCAATCACAGCACGCACCATGCTCATCCTCTGGCAGCTCAGTGGCTCTGCTTCTCCTCCCGTTTCCTTACTTTGCACTGCACACCCTTCTGGAAGCAAATGGGATTTTATGCATTTCCTTGCATTAGCCCAAAGTAAAGTGATGTTTTTCGGATGTACCTCCTCAAAACCCTTCATCCCCCTTTGAACTTGCCTCTGGATGAATGACTGTTTGAATCAGTGCACCTTCTAAAGCTAAACTGAAGAGGGAAATTCCTCATGGGCTTATTTTTGCCACCTCCTATGATATCACATCTATTTTCCCCAAAACAAAAACCCCAAGAGATGACAAGAGAATATTTATCAGAGATGCTTAACATCACCGAGCCTCTGCAGAGTTTAAAGCATGGTTAGAATGTGCTGTACCTGCTCCTGTAAAGACATTCAGTTCCTTCCTCCTCCAGACAGCTGACACAAAATGAGTTAAAAAGGGAAAGATTAAGAGTTCTATCAACCAGCTGGGACCGGGTTGGTCAATGAGCAGCTCGCAATGAGGTTATTTGCTGCTGCTTTTCTAAGGGCATCTTTAACATCCTTGTTCCTCAAGCTGTAGATCAGAGGGTTGAGCATAGGGACAAGGAGGGTGTAAAACACAGCAGTGACTTTCTCTGTCTCCAGGGAGTACTTGGAAGCTGATTGCATGTGGCTGAGCCCAGCAGGGACGTAGAACAAGGTAACGGTCAGGAGGTGGGAGGCACAAGTAGAGAAGGCTTTGTGCCTTCCTTCAGCAGACCTAATCCTCAGGATGGACAAGAGGATGTATACATAGGAGGTGATGATGAGGACCAGCACAGACATGGAAATGCTCCCATGAAGAATTACAAGCAAAAGCTCATTGAGGTGGCTGTTGGAGCAGGAGAGCTTCAGCAAAGGGTTAGTGTCACAGAAGTAATGGTTGATGGTGTTTGGACCACAGAAAGGCAACAGCAGCAAGCAACAGGTTTGGATTAGGGAGTTCAAAATCCCCCCCATGTATGATGCAGCCACCAGCTGAACACAGACCCCTGGGGCATGGAAACCGTGTAGAGCAGTGGGTTGCAGATGGCTACATAGCAGTCATAAGCCATCACAGCCAGCAAGAACACCTCTGTGGTCACAAACATGAGGAAGAAGAAATGCTGCAGGAAGCAGGCAGGGTAAGAGATGGTTTTGTTTTCCACCAAGAAGGCAAGAAGCAGCTTTGGAGCAAAGACAGAGGAGTAGCAAAGATCAACAACAGAGAGATTGCAGAGGAAGAAGTACATGGGGGTGTGCAGCCTGGGCCTTGTCTTGATCACTGCCATCAGCCCAAGGTTGCCCATGAGAGTGATGAGATAAATCATGAAGAAGATTACAGAGAGGAGTCTGCATCTTGGGCTCCCTTGTCAGGCCGAGGAGGATGAAGTGGGTCACTGCGGTGTGGTTGCCTTCAGCCCTGTTACTGTATTGCATGGCAGCATCCCTGTGGGAAGGAGGAAAGATGGAGTGAAATAGGGAAGAGCAATGCCATGTGGCTTGCATGTACTCTGTTAGGCTGGACATTAAAACAATAAAGATTTGATAGTTGAGGCAACATCTAACTGTGGTTCTTGGTGAATCTTCACAGGCAGAGAAACACATCCCAAAACCCTTCAGAAATCCCTTAATCATGAGGCTAAATCAGACCTTTTCTTTTAAAAACCCAAACCCGTTCTTTGAAAACTGGGGAAGAAGTGAAGAACTTGCAAACTTGTCATCACATTTCATTAGGGAGGCAGAAAAAGGGACTGTACATTCCATTTGCTCCATGAGAAAGACTGAAAACATCTGAGTGTGATGCCCCAGGAGCCCTGAATCCATCACCCCAGCTCTGGTACAGCATTGCTGGATCCCCAGCTGCCCACAACAACTCACTGAGTGAGATACTCGAGTCTCAGGAGGTTTCCCTGGCAGCCTGGGGCAGAAAGTCCTGTCCTAGACAGCAAAAATAGGCTGAGCTGGCACATTGCTGTCAGTAGAATCGTAGAACAGTTAAGGAGGAGCCACAGCCGGCACGCTTCAGAGAGAGGAGAGCGCAGAGACATCGCGATTCCCGACATCTCCCGATCCCCGAAGCCACAGCAACCCTTGCGAGAGAGAGGCTGACGTGGCGGGGGGCGTTCCCACGGTGACGGCGGGAGATTTAAAAGCGGCTTAAAGTCGCTACTAGCATTCAGTCAGCTGATCGGAGCTAGCCTAGCTAGAGCCACAGCCGGCACGCTTCAGCGACCGCGAGGGTCAACGGAGATTAGGAAAATCAGAGAGGAGAGCGCAGAGACATCGCGATTCCCGACATCTCCCGATCCCCGAAGCCACAGCAGCCCTTGCGAGAGAGAGGCTGACGTGGCGGGGGGCGTTCCCACGGTGACGGCGGGAGATTTAAAAGCGGCTTAAACTCGCTACTAGCATTCAGTCAGCTGATCGGAGCTAGCCTAGCTAGAGCCACAGCCGGCACGCTTCAGCGACCGCAAGGGTCAACGGAGATTAGGAAAATCAGAGAGGAGAGCGCAGAGACATCGCGATTCCCGACATCTCCCGATCCCCGAAGCCACAGCAGCCCTTGCGAGAGAGAGGCTGACGTGGCGGGGGCGTTCCCACGGTGACGGCGACCACTCCCTACTGCTTGCCTTGAAAAAGCCTTTGAGAGGGCAGTGACCGGTCGCTGCCCACCGGGTGCAGGGAGGAACACACAGGTCGTGTTGCTGGTGTCCCAGACTGCAGACCAATATGGTTGTCTCCAGAAAGAGAGCTTGCAGTAAGACGACTACAGCAACTCAGACGGAGACCCCGTCCCAAACCGTGGCTGTTCAGGTCTCTGGGTGCAGGGAGTGCCAGAGCCTGCTGCTGCCGGGGGAGGGGACAGCATTCCACCTGCGTGAGGTGTGAGCAGGTAGAAGATCTGCTTAGCCTGGTGGCAAGACTTAAGGAGGAGGTCGAGACGCTGAGGACCATCAGGGAGTGTGAAAGGGAGATCGACTGGTGGAGTAACTCCCTGGCGTGCCGGTCGGAACGGTTCCAGGGAGAGACCCCCCAAAAGGGGAAGGACCCCCTGCCTTCTCAGGCAGAGGGGGATGGCCCGAGACAGCCCCTGCCCTGTAGCTGCAGCGCAGAGGTAGGTGACCAAAAAGACGACGAGGGTTGGAAGCGAGTTCCGGTTCGACGTCGGGGGAAACCCTCCCCCCTTCCTGCCCTGCTTCCCCAGGTGTCCGTCCGTAATAGGTTCGAGGCCCTGGATCTTGAAGGAGAGGTAAGTGAGAATGTGGGGCAAGGCCAGCCCACAAGGCCACATAGGAAAAGGGGGTCGACTTTGCACCTCAAGACTGCCTCTGTTAAGAAAGAAAGAAGGGTCATTGTAGTAGGGGATTCCCTTCTGAGAGGAGCAGAGGGCCCGATATGCAGAGTTGACCCTCATCATAGGGAAGTGTGTAGTCTGCCTGGAGCCCGGATCAGGGATATCACCAGGGCGCTCCCCAACCTGGTGCACCCGACAGACTACTACCCGCTGCTGGTCTTCCAGACAGGTGGGGAGGAAGCTGCTTCCCGCAGTCTGAGGGGGATGAAGAAAGACTACAGGGCCTTGGGGAGGATGGTGAAAGAGTCTGGGGCTCAAGTGATCTTCTCCGCACTCCTTCCATCTTCCACTGATGATGTGGGAAGGAATGGGAAGATTCAGTTCATGAACAATTGGCTACGAGACTGGTGCTACAGGCAGGGCTTTGGATTCTTTGATAATGGCTGGTTTTATAGGGCACCAGTCTGGACAATGTCAAGTGAGAAAGGTTTGTCTCACAGAGGCAAAAGGATACTGGGGCACGAATTAGCAGGGCTCATTTGGAGAGCTTTAAACTAGATTCGAAGGGGGATGGGGTTGTTGCTGGGCTTGCCCCAGTGGGGCAGCGCTCCAGAATTAATGAAGACTGGGAGGCCTCCTATAATCCTCGGGTGAAATCGGTGTGCTCAGCTCGCTCCCTGAAATGTCTGTACACCAATGCGCGCAGCATGGGAAATAAACAGGAGGAGTTGGAAACCTGTGTTAAGTCAGGAGACTATGATCTGGTGGCAATTACAGAGACTTGGTAGGACAGCTCACATGACTGGAATATAGTCATGGAGGGCTATGTCCTTTTTAGGAAAGACAGGCCAGCCAGGAGGGGTGGTGGGGTTGCTCTTTATGTGCGGGAGGAACTACAATGCACCGAGTTCTGTCTGGGGACAGATGATGAGCGAGTTGAGAGTCTGTGGGTGAGAATTAAGGGGCAGGCTGGCAGGGGGGATACTGTTGTAGGTGTCTGTTACAGACCACCAGATCAGGGTGAGGAAGTTGACGAGGCCTTCTACAGGCAGCTGAGAGAGGCCTCACAGTCACAGGCCGTGGTCGTCATGGGGGATTTTAACTTCCCTGATGTTTGCTGGAAGGACCACTCGGCAACCCAGCCGCAGTCCAGGAGGTTCCTCCAGTGTGTGGATGATAACTTCCTCCTGCAAATGGTGGATGAGCCGACCAGGAGAGGAGCGCTGCTGGATCTCATCCTCACTAACAAGGAGGGTCTGGTTGAAGCAGTAAGGGTAGAGGGCTGCCTTGGTTGCAGCGACCACGAGATGGTGAAGTTCAGGATCTTGTGTGGTAGGACTAGTAGAATACCAAGTAGAATTGCAACCCTGGACTTTAGCAGGGCAAACTTTGGCCTTTTCAAGCAATTGCTAGGGGAAATCCCATGGGCAAGGCTGCTTGAAGGAAAAGGGGCCCAAGATAGTTGGTTGACATTCAAGGACTGCTTTTTCCGTGCTCAAGATCGGAGCATCCCGACACGTAGGAAGTCAAGGAAGAGGGCCAAGAGACCTGTGTGGCTAAATAGGGAATTGCTGGGTATGCTCAAGTGGAAGAGGAGAGTTTACAGGTCATGGAAGGAGGGGCTGGCCACTTGGGAGGAATATAAGGCTGCTGCTAGGGGATGTAGGAAGGCAGCTAGGAGGACTAAGGCTTCCTTAGAATTAAACCTGGCAAGAAGGGTCAAGGACAGCAAAAAGAGCTTTTTCAAGTACATGGCAGACAAAACTAACACCAGAGGCAATGTAGGCCCACTGATGAACGGGATGGGTGCCCTCGTGACAGAAGATGCAGAGATGGCAGAGTTACTGAATGCCTTCTTTGTCTCTGTCTACTCTGCTGCAGGCAGTCCTGAAGAGCCCTATACCCCTGAGACCTTAGATGAAGTCAGGTCGACGGAGCGACTTGCCTTAGTCGATGAGGAATGGGTTAGAGATCAGTTGAGCAATCTGGACGTCCATAAATCCATGGGTCCAGATGGGATGCACCCGCGGGTGCTGAGGGAACTGGCGGAAGTCATTGCTAGACCACTCTCCATCATCTTTACCAAGTCCTGGGAAACGGGAGAGGTGCCTGAGGACTGGAGGAAGGCAAATGTCACTCCAGTCTTCAAAAAGGGCAAGAAGGAGGACCCGGGTAACTATAGACCGGTCAGCCTCACCTCCATCCCTGGGAAAGTGATGGAACACCTTGTCCTTGGTGCCATCTTAAAGCATATCAAGGATAAGAGGGTTATGAGGGGCAGTCAACATGGCTTCACCAGGGGGAAATCATGTTTGACCAATCTCTTAGCCTTTTATGAGGAAATAACACGGTGGATGGATGATGGCAGAGCGGTGGATGTGGTCTACCTTGACTTCAGCAAAGCCTTTGACACAGTCTCCCACAGCATCCTCACGGCTAAATTGAGGAAGTGTGGACTGGATGATCAGGTAGTGAGGTGGACTGCGAACTGGCTGAAGGAGAGAAGCCAGAGAGTTGTAGTCTATGGGGCTGAGTCTAGTTGGAGGCCTGTAACTAGTGGAGTGCCTCAAGGGTCAGTACTGGGACCGGTATTATTTAATATATTCATCAATGATTTAGATGAGGGAATTGAGTGTACTATCAGCAAGTTTGCTGATGACACTAAGCTGGGAGGAGTGGCTGACACGCCAGAAGGCTGTGCTGCCATCCAGCGAGACCTGGACAGGCTGGAGAGTTGGGCAGGGAATAACGGGATGAAATATAACAAGGGAAAGTGTAGAGTCCTGCATCTGGGCAGGAACAACCCCAGGTTCCAGTATAGGTTGGGGAACGACCTGCTAGAGAGCAGTGTAGGGGAGAGGGACCTGGGGGTCCTAGTGGACGACAGGATGACCATGAGCCAACACTGTGCCCTTGTGGCTAAGAAGGCCAATGGCATCCTGGGATGTATTAGAAGGGCGGTGGTTAGTAGGTCGAGAGAGGTCCTCCTTCCCCTCTACTCTGCCCTGGTGAGACCCCATCTGGAATATTGTGTCCAGTTCTGGGCCCCTCAGTTCAAGAAGCACAGGG
>NW_026914107.1:2500-7500 GCF_034315485.1 Pezoporus occidentalis | reverse complement strand
CCCTAACCCTAACCCTAACTAACCCTAACCCATTTCTCCCCTGTAACTGTAACAAAGTGAGTGTAATACTATATGTATATATATATACAGGAAAACAGAGGAAACGTAACAAAGTGAGCAAAATAAAACATGTTCAAGAGCATTCTAATGACCCACAGAGGTTCTCAACCCTAACCCTAACCCTAACCCTAACCCTAACCCTAAACCTAACCCTAACCCTAACCCATTTCTCCCCTGTAACTGTAACAAAGTGAGTGTAATACTATATGTATATATATATACAGGAAAACAGAGGAAACGTAACAAAGTGATCAAAATAAAGCATGTTCAAGAGGATTCTAATGACCCACAGAGGTTCTCAACCCTAACCCTAACCCTAACCCTAACCCTAACCCTAAACCTAACCCTAACCCCATTTCTCCCCTCTAACTGTAACAAAGCGAGTGTAATACTATATATCTAGATATATAGGAAAACACAGTAAACGTAACAAAGTGAGCAAAATAAAGTATGTTCAAGAGCATTCTAATGACCCACAGAGGTTCTCAACCCCAACCCTAACCCTAACCCTAACCCTAACCCTAACCCATTTCTCCCCTGTAACTGTAACAAAGTGAGTGCAACACTATATATATAGATATATAGGAAAACACAGTAAATGTAACAAAGTGAGCAAAATAAAGCATGTTCAAGAGCATTCTAATGACCCACAGAGGTACTCAACCCTAACCCTAACCCTAACCCTAACACTAACCCTAACCCATTTCTCCCCTGTAACTGTAACAAAGTGAGTGTAATACTATATGTATATATATATACAGGAAAACAGAGGAAACGTAACAAAGTGAGCAAAATAAAACATGTTCAAGAGCATTCTAATGACCCACAGAGGTTCTCAACCCTAACCCTAACCCTAACCCTAACCCTAACCCTAACCCTAACCCTAACCCTAACCCTAACCCATTTCTCCCCTGTAACTGTAACAAAGTGAGTGTAATACTATATGTATATATATATACAGGAAAACAGAGGAAACGTAACAAAGTGATCAAAATAAAGCATGTTCAAGAGGATTCTAATGACCCACAGAGGTTCTCAACCCTAACCCTAACCCTAACCCTAACCCTAACCCTAACCGTAAACCTAACCCTACCCCATTTCTCCCCTCTAACTGTAACAAAGCGAGTGTAATACTATATATCTAGATATATAGGAAAACACAGTAAACGTAACAAAGTGAGCAAAATAAAGTATGTTCAAGAGCATTCTAATGACCCACAGAGGTTCTCAACCCCAACCCTAACCCTAACCCTAACCCTAACCCTAACCCATTTCTCCCCTGTAACTGTAACAAAGTGAGTGCAACACTATATATATAGATATATAGGAAAACACAGTAAATGTAACAAAGTGAGCAAAATAAAGCATGTTCAAGAGCATTCTAATGACCCACAGAGGTACTCAACCCTAACCCTAACCCTAACCCTAACCCTAACTAACCCTAACCCATTTCTCCCCTGTAACTGTAACAAAGTGAGTGTAATACTATATGTATATATATATACAGGAAAACAGAGGAAACGTAACAAAGTGAGCAAAATAAAACATGTTCAAGAGCATTCTAATGACCCACAGAGGTTCTCAACCCTAACCCTAACCCTAACCCTAACCCTAACCCTAACCCTAACCCTAACCTAACCCTAACCCATTTCTCCCCTGTAACTGTAACAAAGTGAGTGTAATACTATATGTATATATATATACAGGAAAACAGAGGAAACGTAACAAAGTGATCAAAATAAAGCATGTTCAAGAGGATTCTAATGACCCACAGAGGTTCTCAACCCTAACCCTAACCCTAACCCTAACCCTAACCCTAACCCTAACCCTAACCGTAAACCTAACCCTACCCCATTTCTCCCCTCTAACTGTAACAAAGCGAGTGTAATACTATATATCTAGATATATAGGAAAACACAGTAAACGTAACAAAGTGAGCAAAATAAAGTATGTTCAAGAGCATTCTAATGACCCACAGAGGTTCTCAACCCCAACCCTAACCCTAACCCTAACCCTAACCCTAACCCATTTCTCCCCTGTAACTGTAACAAAGTGAGTGCAACACTATATATATAGATATATAGGAAAACACAGTAAATGTAACAAAGTGAGCAAAATAAAGCATGTTCAAGAGCATTCTAATGACCCACAGAGGTACTCAACCCTAACCCTAACCCTAACCCTAACACTAACCCTAACCCATTTCTCCCCTGTAACTGTAACAAAGTGAGTGTAATACTATATGTATATATATATACAGGAAAACAGAGGAAACGTAACAAAGTGAGCAAAATAAAACATGTTCAAGAGCATTCTAATGACCCACAGAGGTTCTCAACCCTAACCCTAACCCTAACCCTAACCCTAACCCTAACCCTAACCCTAACCCTAACCCTAACCCATTTCTCCCCTGTAACTGTAACAAAGTGAGTGTAATACTATATGTATATATATATACAGGAAAACAGAGGAAACGTAACAAAGTGATCAAAATAAAGCATGTTCAAGAGGATTCTAATGACCCACAGAGGTTCTCAACCCTAACCCTAACCCTAACCCTAACCCTAACCCTAACCCTAACCGTAAACCTAACCCTACCCCATTTCTCCCCTCTAACTGTAACAAAGCGAGTGTAATACTATATATCTAGATATATAGGAAAACACACTAAACGTAACAAAGTGAGCAAAATAAAGTATGTTCAAGAGCATTCTAATGACCCACAGAGGTTCTCAACCCCAACCCTAACCCTAACCCTAACCCTAACCCTAACCCATTTCTCCCCTGTAACTGTAACAAAGTGAGTGCAACACTATATATATAGATATATAGGAAAACACAGTAAATGTAACAAAGTGAGCAAAATAAAGCATGTTCAAGAGCATTCTAATGACCCACAGAGGTACTCAACCCTAACCCTAACCCTAACCCTAACACTAACCCTAACCCATTTCTCCCCTGTAACTGTAACAAAGTGAGTGTAATACTATATGTATATATATATACAGGAAAACAGAGGAAACGTAACAAAGTGAGCAAAATAAAACATGTTCAAGAGCATTCTAATGACCCACAGAGGTTCTCAACCCTAACCCTAACCCTAACCCTAACCCTAACCCTAACCCTAACCCTAACCCTAACCCATTTCTCCCCTGTAACTGTAACAAAGTGAGTGTAATACTATATGTATATATATATACAGGAAAACAGAGGAAACGTAACAAAGTGATCAAAATAAAGCATGTTCAAGAGGATTCTAATGACCCACAGAGGTTCTCAACCCTAACCCTAACCCTAACCCTAACCCTAACCGTAAACCTAACCCTACCCCATTTCTCCCCTCTAACTGTAACAAAGCGAGTGTAATACTATATATCTAGATATATAGGAAAACACAGTAAACGTAACAAAGTGAGCAAAATAAAGTATGTTCAAGAGCATTCTAATGACCCACAGAGGTTCTCAACCCCAACCCTAACCCTAACCCTAACCCTAACCCTAACCCATTTCTCCCCTGTAACTGTAACAAAGTGAGTGCAACACTATATATATAGATATATAGGAAAACACAGTAAATGTAACAAAGTGAGCAAAATAAAGCATGTTCAAGAGCATTCTAATGACCCACAGAGGTACTCAACCCTAACCCTAACCCTAACCCTAACCCTAACACTAACCCTAACCCATTTCTCCCCTGTAACTGTAACAAAGTGAGTGTAATACTATATGTATATATATATACAGGAAAACAGAGGAAACGTAACAAAGTGAGCAAAATAAAACATGTTCAAGAGCATTCTAATGACCCACAGAGGTTCTCAACCCTAACCCTAACCCTAACCCTAACCCTAACCCTAAACCTAACCCTAACCCTAACCCATTTCTCCCCTGTAACTGTAACAAAGTGAGTGTAATACTATATGTATATATATATACAGGAAAACAGAGGAAACGTAACAAAGTGATCAAAATAAAGCATGTTCAAGAGGATTCTAATGACCCACAGAGGTTCTCAACCCTAACCCTAACCCTAACCCTAACCCTAACCCTAACCCTAAACCTAACCCTACCCCATTTCTCCCCTCTAACTGTAACAAAGCGAGTGTAATACTATATATATAGATATATAGGAAAACACAGTAAACGTAACAAAGTGAGCAAAATAAAGTATGTTCAAGAGCATTCTAATGACCCACAGAGGTTCTCAACCCCAACCCTAACCCTAACCCTAACCCTAACCCTAACCCATTTCTCCCCTGTAACTGTAACAAAGTGAGTGCAACACTATATATATAGATATATAGGAAAACACAGTAAATGTAACAAAGTGAGCAAAATAAAGCATGTTCAAGAGCATTCTAATGACCCACAGAGGTACTCAACCCTAACCCTAACCCTAACCCTAACCCTAACCCTAACCCATTTCTCCCCTGTAACTGTAACAAAGTGAGTGTAATACTATATGTATATATATATATAGGAAAACAGAGGAAACGTAACAAAGTGAGCAAAATAAAACATGTTCAAGAGCATTCTAATGACCCACAGAGGTTCTCAACCCTAACCCTAACCCTAACCCTAACCCTAACCCTAACCCTAACCCTAACCCTAACCCATTTCTCCCCTGTAACTGTAACAAAGTGAGTGTAATACTATATATATATATATATAAAGGAAAACAGAGGAAACGTAACAAAGTGAGCAAAATAAAGCATGTTCAAGAGCATTCTAATGACCCACAGAGGTTCTCAACCCTAACCCTAACCCTAACCCTAACCCTAACCCTAACCCATTTCTCCCCTGTAACTGTAACAAAGTGAGTGTAATACTATATATATATATATAGGAAAACACAGTAAACGTAACAAAGTGAGCAAAATAAAGTATGTTCAAGAGCATTCTAATGACCCACAGAGGTTCTCAACCCTAACCCTAACCCT